>NW_021400844.1:0-1728 GCF_001605985.2 Dendrobium catenatum | reverse complement strand
GGTGATTCTAAATTCATAGATGATTCCTCGGATGCAATAATGGCTAACTCTAAAGAAAATGTCCAATTAAATGAATTTAAGCCAGAAGAAGTCAATAAAATGTAATTAAGGAGTGGTAAGATATTACTGCCTCCACCGAAGAAAGGGATCTCGAATAAAGATAAGGAAAAAGAGACAGCCATCAATGATAATATTATCACTAAAGATCCTAAGAAAAAAATACTTTAGTCACGGGGGTAGATTATAATATCTTATCCCATCTGAAAAAAATACCTATACAGCTTAGCATGTATGATGCTCTAATAATGTCTAAGGACCTTCAGGAGACTTTGATTCAGGCTCTTAAAGACCCACCCCAAAAGATATGAAACATATTTTGCTGAGAGTAATATGATGGAGGTCTTACAAGCTCAAAATGAGTCGTTCATTACTTTCACTAAAGCAGATATGATGCTCGAAATGGAGGATCATAATCACCCTCTTATGTTACTGCAGAAAGTGATGGGATGATGATTAGTCGAACCTTTATCGATCCAAGATCATCTATAAATCTAATGAGCTTGAAAGTATTAAGATCATTATGTATCGATGTGGAGCACCTTGGATCAAATAAGCTAATGGTATATGGATTTAATGAGAAGGGGTAGAAAAGCCTAGGATCGTTTACACTCTCTCTCATATTTGGAGAACTTCATACAGATGCCAAATTTCATATGATTGATGTAGATACTGCCTTTAAAGTGCTCCTTGGCTACCCTTGGTTGTATGAGTATGGCATCGTCCCATCCACACTACACCAATGCATGAAGCACCTCAGGAATGGAGAGGAATCCAGAATCTTTGGTGACATCCAACCCTTTGTAGTTCATGAAGTAAAGATTTATGAAGATGGAAAGTACTTCATTCCAAAGAAGCTAAAACCATAGAGCTATCTTGAGGCACAAGCATCAGGCCTAGAAACTCCAAAGCATCCTAAACAAGAAAACAAGAAGAAGCAGGTGGGGAGAAATGAGGCAATGTCAACTCTCTCTAAGGCACCTTTCCTTTCTAAAGAAAGAAGATACATACCTCACGTAGGGAGTGGCATAGATGAAAGTGATGCCACCCTATAAAATCCTGAAAGGAATGCCAGCTAAAGACCAAATGGAATAGGGAGGTTAAATTTTTAAATGATGATTATAACTACAACTATCTATATGAATATTGTGCAGGGTGTATTCTCCAGAAGAATAGACAGTTTATCAATCTCAGATAATGTACTAGTAGTCACACGTATTCCCTTGTAGCACTTCAAAGAAGTCATCCCTATAGAGGTGCATAATGTTGAAGAGCTCGTAACATTCTATGTACCTCTCCCAAATGAAAATGGTGGGCCAAGTAGTCTATATTATTTAATCGAAAAACTTGAGGAAGAAATAAATCGTGATTGGTTTCATACACTCGTCGATTCTGGAGAATTAGTACCTATGAGATTTCTGAGGTATAATACCAAAAATATTCATAGAATGCTATGGAAGCGAGGTAAAACTCATTCCTGTAAATAATAAGTTCATTTCTGCTTGAGCCTCTGATATTGAAGGAATCCTCACTCATTAAAGAAGAATAAATTTTTTTCAAAAAAGGTTCTATGATTCATCGTACCGAAGCACCCCTAAAAGGAGATTTGTCGAGCAATCACATGCAGGAAAATTAAATCTAATGATGATGGTGATGAAGAGGCGTATGAAG
>NW_021400843.1:0-233 GCF_001605985.2 Dendrobium catenatum | reverse complement strand
GGGTAGTAATATGGGTAGGGGTAAGGAGGACGTGGACCAGTGGATGGACCTGCTACTTGTGATGATGGTGGAGGGTAATATGGATAGAATGGAGAGGCATGTGTCTCATCTGGAGAGGGGTAGTGAGGACTCGTCGAGGGAGGAGGGAAGTGGCCAGGGAAGTGTGAAGGTACAACAGCAGGTGGATCTGACTGACCCTTATTGACCTCGATTTTGGCTCGAATGTGCTCGAG
>NW_021400842.1:0-216 GCF_001605985.2 Dendrobium catenatum | reverse complement strand
GCTCAATCTCCCCAAAACCCGCCCCCTCCCATTCATCGCGCCGGCCATCTCCTTAACCGCCGGCCTCCCCTACATCCACCACTCCACTTCCGTTAATTACCGGCCCCCTTGCCGCCACCTCATGTATTTTCAAATTTCAAAATTTGAAAATTTTGTTGAGTAAAAGTTTCCAAATTTGTCCGGTGCCAAATTAGGAAAGTTTCAATGAGGTTTCAA
>NW_021400841.1:0-267 GCF_001605985.2 Dendrobium catenatum | reverse complement strand
ATCTGACATGATATGACTAATCTTGCATAAGGGTTTGTGTCGTGTTGGGTCGTGAGCCGTGACAATGTAGTTAGTTTTAGAGAATTTTTTTAAGGAATTGATCCTTGATCAATACAAAAAGATTGATCAGTAGGATTGATAGAGTTCGCGTAGCTTATGGATATTTATTTATTTCATACCCTTATACATTATTTTTAGCATTGATCACTCGCATTAACTTCCTTCATATCTGGTAGGTTAGTCCATATATTGTATTTTTATGGGTTA
>NW_021400840.1:0-281 GCF_001605985.2 Dendrobium catenatum | reverse complement strand
CCTCCTTATGAATCTCTCTCTAACTTTTCTCTCCAACTCCCTATCGGTTTCTCTCTCTCCATTTCTCTCAATTGAAGAAGTATAAAGAAATTGCGTTTTAAAGGAAAACACAATTTTTTTTGCGTTTTACTATTTTAACAAAAAATGCAAAACCTACTTACGTGCATGATTCTTTTTAAATTTCTTTTTAATCACGTTCCTTCTTATAATTTAATTAGGCTTTATTTGAAACGACTTTCTTAAAGCTTCTTAAAGCAGCTTTCTACTACAACTTTCTAGTA
>NW_021400839.1:0-234 GCF_001605985.2 Dendrobium catenatum | reverse complement strand
GAACTTGGAATATCGAGAACCTCCGCAAATACTATCAGTAGAGCGTAATCGTGTCGTTCGTTTTAGAATGTTGTATGTCTTTTGCTTACTGTATATGTCTTTAATTTCGGACTTTGTTTGTGGTGTTTTCTAGTTTCCTTCTCCCTTAAACTGTTTTCGGGAGCAATGTTCTTCGTTTAATAGCAGTAAAGACTTTGTTAAGTTTTGAACTTTAATTTTGAGCAGTTGATGATT
>NW_021400838.1:0-596 GCF_001605985.2 Dendrobium catenatum | reverse complement strand
CTCTGACCGGGTGATTTTACTGTAAAATAGCACCACTATATCATGGTTACGGTCAAAGCCCGTATGTTCTCCAATGGTTAAAAACCCATTGAGTAATGAATAATAGAGTGCACTTAACAAGACACAGTTTTTTGTTAGCTAAGGTTGACTAAAATTTGACTCATTAAACAAGTATCCACCACAAGTCTACAAGGTACCCTTAGACGAAGCAACCCATGGCTGCTGACAAGGATCCTTCAGTCAGGTTGGGTCGACTACCTCCTCTGACTAAGTAAACTAGGGATCACGATGACCCGGGACGACAGAACCATGGGATCTTGATCGGGCTCATCATCATTCTCCCCACCATCTGCTTTAAGTTTAAAAAAATAATAAATTTATAATTCCAAAAACTTCATATGATTCTACTATATGCTATGTATTTCATACCTATTTAATGACTAGACTTAATCAAAAGTGCCCTCTCGTGATCGGGAGGGATAATTAACCATAGGTGTTTACGCTTATGGGAAACCTAGAACAAGATTATAAAGTCCTCACAAAATGAGGGTGAAATCTTTGAGTAGTGCTTTATCCTTAAGTTAATCTGCCTTCTT
>NW_021400837.1:0-1097 GCF_001605985.2 Dendrobium catenatum | reverse complement strand
TGCCTGGGGGCTTGTTTGAGGCCATATAGTGCTTTCTTTAGGAGGCAAACGTGATTCGGATGACTGGGATCCTCAAATCCTTTTGGCTGCCTCATATACACTGTTTCGTGAATGTCGCCATGAAGAAATGCGTTCTCTACTTCTAGTTGATGGATTTTCCAAGCGTGATGAAGAGCAACCATGAACAGAACGCGGATAGTGGGAAGTTTTGCCACGGGACTGAATGTTTCACCGTAGTCCAGGCCGTATTCTTGCCGGTTTCCCTGAGCAACCAGTCTTGCCTTGAACCTAGCCACACTGCCATCGGCGTGAAGTTTCGTTCGATACATCCATTTACACCCCAAGATTTGCTTGTTTACGGGAGCAGGAACCAGTTGCCAGATTTCCTGTTTTTGGAGCGCAAGGAATTCGGCTGCCATGGCATTGCGCCATTCAAGTAGTTTGTTGGCAGCATTGTAGCTTGTGGGATCCGGCGTAGAGTTCGTGGTGTGAAGTAGATTTAGGCGATTGTAGGTTTGAGGGAACCAGTCTGAGTGCGAGTGATCATCGGATGCCGGGCAGCAGGATGATTTTGTGAATTTTGATCAATTTGTGCCGGAGTGTTTATAGACGTAGCTCCAGTGTGAGAGAGAGATGGTGCTGCAGAGGTTGGGACAGAATGCGGAACATATGCTTGTTCCTTGGTGTTGCTTCTTAAAGGGACCTGCGAGATAAGAGATGGTGGAATTAGAAATGAGGGAGGAACCATCGTTGGAGATGGCGTGATAGATTTCAGAGGAGTAGAGAATGGAAACGATGTTTCAATAAATTGAACATGACGAGAGATTATGATCCTATTGGTGTCTCGTTGCAGACACTTATAGCCTTTATAGTTGCTGGTGTAACCAAGAAAGACACACGATACGGAGTTGGGTTGAAGTTTATGTCGTGATTGCTTCGGAAGAAGTGGGAAGCATTCACAACCAAACGTGCGTAGACTGTTATAATCAGGATCCTGGTTGAACATGAGCTTAATAGGAGCTACATTGTTGATCGTGGGAGTTGGCATACGATTAATAAGGTAAGCAGCGGTTAGAACAGCATCAGGCCAATATTCG
>NW_021400836.1:0-574 GCF_001605985.2 Dendrobium catenatum | reverse complement strand
TTTAAACGAGAATTTGACTTTTAATAGGACACAATGCAGAAAAAGGATTCATGTAACCGACCCCTCATAGTGGGATAAAGTCTTGATATTGTTGTTGTTGTTGTACCGAGCTCTATAAGTTATTGATCTGAATTGTTTGCGAGTTTGATTTTTCTCTTATTTGATGCAATGTGATTGAATTTCTATGAAATTCCTGATGTTAAATTTTAATGTATTATTTACATTATAAGGCTATTTATTCATCATTTTTTAACTCCAATGATTCATAATTATCAAGGTTAAGGCTTCGTTTGGGACGGCTTTCATATTATTTTTTTAAGAAAAATTTAATACAGAATTTCGTTAAATAAAAAATTTTGTACTAAAAAATATTTTAAAAAAACAATAAAAAAAAAATCCAAATGAAACATAAGAATTTGAAATATAACCAATTGAGCATGTTTTCTATGATTTCATGCATCTCATTGTAAATTTGCATTAGTTAATATTAATTAATCTCTAAATCACAAATTATTCAAAACTCATATAAATCAATCCAATACATATTAATATAAAAATTATGTATTGTTAAATT
>NW_021400835.1:0-369 GCF_001605985.2 Dendrobium catenatum | reverse complement strand
GTTGATACTAGCAAGCTTTCAACTGACAGGTTGGTGATTCGTGGGTTCAACGAGAAGGGCGAGAGGGATTTAGGTTCAATCACTTTACTCCTAGAAATAGGAGGGTTAAAAACTGAAGCTAAATTTCACATAATTGATTCGACTACGTCCTTTAACGCACTTCTAGGTAGACCTTGGATTCACGAATATAGAATGGTTCCATCTACCCTGCACCAATGCGTTAAGTATCAACGAGACGGCATTGAACATGTGATTAAGGGTGATCTACAACCATTTTCAATTCAAGAAATTGGGATCTACGAAGATGCTGCGTATTTCATACCAAAAGGGTCCTCGTCCCGTTCTAAATTGGAGGTCAAAATTGAGGAG
>NW_021400834.1:0-574 GCF_001605985.2 Dendrobium catenatum | reverse complement strand
AAAGACTAGACAGTATGAATTTTATACGACTAGGTGGTTAGTTGGCTTTCCTTTTTAGATTGGATATAAGTAAAAAATGCATTAGTTAGGACATGAGTGTTAGTATCATGTGTAAAATACTGAACCCACTATAGAGTTAGGGTTCTAGGCTACTACTATCAGTGTCCTATATCATGCCTCATCAATAGGTAAGTCCTCTATCCTTTAGAGGTTATAAATCTCACATATCTGCATCACATGGATGACGCCACCTCTATTTTTCTCTCTTGTATTCTCAAAATGCAGTGTTGTCTTTTCTCCAATTTCTTTTCACTATCTCAGTCCTCCCAGATGATGATTGAGTCGTGTATGTTGACTAAGCCAAATTAAGCCTTTCCTTCCCTTTAAATAGGAAGTTCTCAGATTGCTCCATATATGTCAATCCCATCTGAGAGAATAATGTATAGTCCTTAATCGAGAGTCTTCTTAGGCCCCGAATTAAGATGTAATTAACCACGGGGGCTTAAACCAGTGGGAAACCAAATCCAACATCAAATAAAACCCATTTGAGATAATATCAGGTGGGGGAAATCTC
>NW_021400833.1:0-3262 GCF_001605985.2 Dendrobium catenatum | reverse complement strand
CAAAGCTCAAGAAATTAGAATCCCAAGACAAGAGCTTATTTTTCATAGAGGTAATTAAATCATTAAACAAAAAAGAATTCTTTCTACCTTTAAAAAAAGTAATACCAAGATAGTTGATAGGTAACTGGCCAAGCACAAAACCAGTAAGGTCATTAATGGTCGAGATACAAGCATTATGCACCATGTTAGAAATAATGAAACAACATTTTTGATTGCTCAAAGAAAGGCCACTAATAGTTTAAAAATTGTAAAAGAAATCCATAAGCTTATTAATCTTATTACAAGAAGAATTCATAAAGATGATAAAGTCATCAGCAAAACATAAGTGAGATATAGGGAAACCACCTTGTCCTGAAATAAAAAGTGGGATGATTTTTAAAAAGGTTAGCAAGGATTGTAGAAAGATAATCAACTGCAATAATGAAAAGATCTGAAGACATAGGGTCTCCCCTTAAGCCATGAGAAGATTTAAAAAAACCAGAGCTTTTGCCATTGATAATAATAGAAAAAAAAAAGAACCTTCAATGTAATTTCTAACACAGTTAACGAAAACCAAATTAAAACCAAATAACTGCATAATGTTATAAATGAATTTCCAACCAACATACATGTTATATCATATGATATCATCTTTAGGAGTTGGTGGTATCGTGAGTGAAAAGACATAATGAATCTCTTTCACACACCATCTCAAATTGAGAGGATTGACTACTTGACATTTCACATAATCTATTATATGTTATGGCAGTATTGCTTCTATATCATGAGGCACGAAAACAAGTAATTACTTAATCAAGAGCCTGCTCTTTAAGCGTTAGCGAATTCCTCTTAACAGAGAGCCAATTTGGAAACCTGAGAACAGAATATCCGAAGTGCTTACATCAGTGTAAATAGTATTAGTTAAGGATCAACAAACAGCTTCATAAAAGATTTAAGACTTAAAATTATTTTAAAGATTAGTTACTTAACTATAAAGGAAAGTCATTTGCGAAAGAAATTCTCTTATACGTCATAAATATTAGCATTCCCGAATCCTAATAAAATAAAGCATTAAGTATATTCTTATTAGAGGGATAACGAAAACGAATACAAAATACGACTAGTATAGACGTAAAAAAAGAGACCTCTGCTAAGTAAGAGAGATGAGGACCGCAATATTCAAATTCATCAATATATAATAGAAATAAATAGAGGTATTCTTCCAACAATCACTTATACCTCATTCAGACATAAGTACTTGTTATATGATAGAGAGATAAATTACTTCTTAGTTACTGAGGTTAGCCAGAATGCGAATTAAAACCTACACATTACTGATGACTAATCAAAGTTAGGACACAATGAGGCACAAGTGTCACCCAATTAATCATAATAACATCAAACAAATTACATATCACTAATAACCTTTATAAAATTTACTTATGTCTAATAAAGCGATTGTCGATATATTTAGAGCAGTGAGACAACCAATAATGTATCTCTACCTTGCAATAGATGAGAATTAATTTGAACTTATCAAAGAATAGCATATAGAGATATGTTTAGATTCAAATTATGAATATGGTATAACATTTAGATGCAGTATAGTGTTTAAGTTCCTACTCTTGCCAAGCGTTGAATAGGCCCTACTAAAACAAATATCGCGAGTAGTCCTACATCTAAAATAATATTCAAATGCTCAGCTTTCTTATTGCTCTCATTCACAGAAATCCTTTCACTAACGAACATATTTTATGTGTAATACTCAAATAAGGTGGCATTCCCTTATGCTAATCCTTACGAGATTATCCATACTGATTTTATAACTCATTATAAGTGAGCCTGAAATATACATTCTTATTTCTTGTGTTTGAATATTATCGCAATTTCCTCAGATGTTTATATTTAAGACAATAATATAATCTCTATTAGTATTGTCCTTATATAAAAGAATTCTCACTCTTTAGTTTCTAACGCATAGATAAATTTATATAGACAACTAGCATACTATAGGCCTCAGTCTAATCTATTAAGTTAATTGTACTATCACATTATGTTGATGCTAGGTCAGAATGAGATAGCGAACAGTCTCATTAAGGACAACTATAACGGATAGGCTATTGTAGCTTCAGATACTATGCTCATTACTTAAGATCTTTCGTTTTAAATTAGAAATATTAATATCTCAATGGAGGAGTGCAGATTATTATTGAATTCACACACACATTATAAAGTTAATCGATAATGTCAATTTTATTCTTTATATTATAGGAAATACCAAAAAATAGTCATTTTATTGTACGGATTTTAGCCAAAGGATTACTCAAGCTAATCAAGAGCAGATGGAAAATTTTTGAATGGCGTCTATTATGCTTGAATTGGCTCAAGCAAATCCTAGTTAATACAGCCATACAACACCTCAAAGTAATTATCAGCATCATGCTTAATTTATGCCCAACATATTTTTTAGATATATTCTAAGATTTGCAGAGAATTAAGAATTCTATACAATGATCCACGTCTACTCATATAAAAAGACTAAGAGAGAAGCAAAAGATAAGAGCCTTTTACGATGGGTAAGAAGATGCACCGAGTCTCACAGATTGCATTAATATAAGAACATAAGATTACTCAATATTGAAATGGGAATTAGTAAGTAAACTAGTCATGAGGATAAGAAAAAATATTATTACAAAGTCCTCTCTGACAAACTAACTTACGGCTCTTAAATTATCAACTTGCATATTAACTTGATATTTGGAGAAACCACCATATTAGGGTCTGAATAAACTCTGCCGTATTTACAAAAATTCATACATCACATATTTATTCAACTAATTTCTCACCTAGAATGTTGCTTCGATAGATAGAGAGAGGTGAGATCCCTCCCTCATATCTGACTCCGAAGGATTAGAAATGGTCGAGTTAATATAATCATACTAAATTCTTAGTCCTTACAACCACTAGAGGCGTATGGATTTGCAAGATGCATATATGATTCAAGAGATAAACTACTCCCAATAAGAGATATAGATAGCTTTCTTATTCGCACGAGTGAAATATGAATCTAGCAAAAATAAAAGAAGCCACCAACAATTAGAATTTAAAACTTCCAATGGTTAAAAATGCACAAAATCTGAATATTAACTTTATATGGTTAGAGACATATCAAGTGCCGAATTAGTCAGATCACTCTCCTCTAATAAATTAGTGTTAAATGGGAATTGAAGACATGCATAGTCTAGACATTATATTATCATGTCTGCGCGATGAGCTCTCTACT
>NW_021400832.1:0-341 GCF_001605985.2 Dendrobium catenatum | reverse complement strand
GGCCGTAAACGCTAAAGGATATAGAGGTACCATTCGCGAGTGACTTGTTGGGTCTATATCTTCTCGCTTGCGTAGCAAGGAAGTCCACTATACTATAGGAGGCGGAATCATCCCTTGGACCAGGTGGAAGATGCGTCTACCAACGCAGGATTAAGATAAGCTAGCTCATTCCTTTATCGGGAAGCTAGGCTCGCTCGGTTCAAGGAGAAGAATGGCTTTTTTATCCAGCTGCTAGCTTTGCCTCTCCTCCCGTGTCCGCTTCCGTTTGTGTCTTCTGAGAGTAGGTATCCTTACCCTCCTTTTCAGTCCGCGTAGTGGGATGATTGGTCAAAGTTCATACC
>NW_021400831.1:0-315 GCF_001605985.2 Dendrobium catenatum | reverse complement strand
TTTATATTATATTATTTATTTTTTGATTATTTTAAAAACTATTTATTGTTTTAAAACTTCGAAAATGCATATCTTTCTCGTTTTTAACCCGATTTTAACGCACAACGTCTTGTTTTGAACGTATTTAGATTATGCATATTCTGGAATTGGTTTTATTTGAAATTTTTGGGTCTGTGTGCAATTGTTTGCAAAACAGCTAGCTGCCCTGTTTTAAAATTAATTAATTATTCCCCTTTAAACTTCGAAATTACATAACTTTGTTGTTTTAAGTCCGCTGTCAACGCACAATACCTTGTTTTGGATATACTCTGAATT
>NW_021400830.1:0-322 GCF_001605985.2 Dendrobium catenatum | reverse complement strand
AGATGATATCATCTACATAAATTTGAACAATGAGTATTACCTTTCCAAATCTTTTTAAGAAGAGAGTTGTATCCATACTTCCTTTTTTAAAGGATCTTTCAAGTAGGAAGGTGCTCAACCTCTCATACCAAGCCCTAGGTGTCTGTTTCAATTCATATAATGCCTTCTTTAACTTAAAAATATGATTTGGGTATTTTGAATTTTCAAAGCCTGGAGGTTGTTCTACAAAAACATCTTCTTCAATAACCCCATTTAAAAAGGCACTTTTAACATCCATTTGAAACAATTTAAAACTTTTAAAACAGGCAAAGGCAAGTAAAAC
>NW_021400829.1:0-310 GCF_001605985.2 Dendrobium catenatum | reverse complement strand
ATCGAATCTTGGAAGATATAAATTCATTTTATAAATTAACAATAAGAGCTCTTGAGGATAATAGGATACCCACTAAACTTGAAGATTTTATAAATCCTAAATATTATCCTAAATATATGAAATCCCTTAGAAGACAAACTAATGGAAGAAAACTTAGGAATACTTTTCCTAATGTTAAATATAATAATTGTGGATTTTTGAGACATATAGCTCACACCTATACTTTGAAAATGAAATCTAATTTGGTGTGGAGACCTAAGATGCATAAACCTAGACATAACATACATGCATATGATTATAAATTTCTTAA
>NW_021400828.1:0-241 GCF_001605985.2 Dendrobium catenatum | reverse complement strand
TGGAATTTTGGGAGATTGAATTTGAACATGTTTTTGATATGTCCAACTTTTATCTCCCCTTTTTAAGATGTTCAAGGGCATTTTCTCCAAATTTTAGGTTTATGGGTCATGGTTTGACCCTTAAATTCAAAATGGGGTATAGACCTATCCAATGGGATTTAGGGTGTGATTTTTTGTGTGCTGATGATGTGTAGGATAAGGAGCGTAGAGCCACTGATTTTTCCCCAATCCAAGCTTAGGA
>NW_021400827.1:0-275 GCF_001605985.2 Dendrobium catenatum | reverse complement strand
AAGAAATTCATGATAGATTCGCAGGTGCCGTGGAAGCATTTGCTAGAAGAACTGGTTCAGCTGCTGCTCATCATGGTGAGCATTCTAAGCACAAAACTCTAGATGACGCACCACTGCCATCCAAACAAAATGTAAGTTACTCCTAATGCAGTTTCTCACCTTGTCCTACTACACTGCACCTAGCCCCGGAGCCTTGAGCAGTTTTTTATGCATGGTGTATCTCATGGTTAATAGCTCAGTTTTTTTTTTTTTTTTGAGAAACAGGGCGAACCCTA
>NW_021400826.1:0-403 GCF_001605985.2 Dendrobium catenatum | reverse complement strand
AATACCGCTATGTGAAGACCAATACCGAGCAAATACCTAGTTGTACCGAGTTTTTAAAAACTTGGTACAACTTGGTATTGGTTATTGCCGAGCAAACTCGACCAATACCTAGCAATACCGAGCAATACCTAGCAAAAACGAGAAATACCGAGCCATCCTGGGTCCGTTCCGAGTAGGGTTGTCGGGGTGCGCGGTAAATAGTGAGAACTCGTGACGCGATTCTACTGGCGGCTGAACATAGAGCTACGTCCTGTGACCGGACCAAATAAAAGTTTTTGTTTGAGACGGCTTTATTATCACTTCTTAAATTAACTTTTAGCACAAAAATTAAAATTTCACTATTAAAAAACCGCTTTAAGAAGCAATAAAAAAGCTGTCCCAAATAAAGCCATACTCAAATCTA
>NW_021400825.1:0-577 GCF_001605985.2 Dendrobium catenatum | reverse complement strand
TTCAAGCTTTTCCCTCTCGTTCCTCTCAATTTAACAAGAAGCATGAATGATCATGAAGAAGACAAAATTATTTGAAATGCCAAAATACATATTTTCTAAAGGAAAATTCATCGATAATTTAATCCACCGAATCCACAACACTCGTACAAGCTGACATAATACTATATCTTTATAATAACTCCAGTCTATATATTAAAACATATTTTGCACGTGCTGCGACAAATATGTTAAAGTTACAAACACAAATGTCTGAGAATGTTACGCAGGGTTAAATGCTTAATAATATAACATTCTATTTTCAAATTAAACATAACCCGCATGTGCTCCGACAAATACAATAAATTTGTAAATGCCAGTGTGTGAGAATGTTGCACGGGTGGTTAAATATTCAAGTTTCATCATTCTCCATGAAAGGATTGGAGTCGACCTGAATTGAATCATAAAATGCCTTTCAAATTCTTACAAAAATAAATAATAAGAGCAAAATTTTCGTTAAAACTCTCTCGAAAGAAGGGAGACCAGGGCGCGAATTTTCGGAGTCCACAAAAATAAGAGCAAAATTTTGGGTCGATAACTA
>NW_021400824.1:0-213 GCF_001605985.2 Dendrobium catenatum | reverse complement strand
TCTTATTTAATTAATGTTAATTATAATTAATAAAAGAAAATATGCTTGCCCTCCTACCTCGATCCTCGAGTCAACACCGTCAAAGCCCGCGAAGGTACGAAATCTTCTAAACTCAGATTCTCGCCCTCGGAGTTAGCAGCGGACCGGAAAACTGCCTATACACGCCTTTATTACGCGTGGTGGGATGGGACCCCGGTCTGACGCCTACAACGA
>NW_021400823.1:0-278 GCF_001605985.2 Dendrobium catenatum | reverse complement strand
CTTAGAAAACCTTTAGGGACCCCTTGATGTGGTGTGCGCAAACCTTTCCCTTTTAGGTCCCTGTAGTAACTTCAATTTAATTAGGATTAATTTTTACTCTTAGATCCCTAAACCCCTTTACATATACGAAAAGTTCTAAGGGTTAGTAATAACAAATATTTTTATCCCATATAACAGTAATGACACTTAAGGACAAAAATTAAGGACTGGGTCTTAGAAAATCTAGACTTAGGAAGCATGTACATTTTAGGATAGAAACTTATAACATAGAAAATTTA
>NW_021400822.1:0-202 GCF_001605985.2 Dendrobium catenatum | reverse complement strand
TCAATGAATCTATAAGCAATAATATCAATGAATCTATCGTATCCATATCGATAGCATCAATGAATCAATACAATATCTATATCCATCTATATCAGTATCTATGCTCAGTAGTGTCAATGCTCAGCGATCAATCAATGAAATCAATGAAATCGATGAAATCGTATAATACAGTAAATCCATAAATCCGATCAAATCAATAAAA
>NW_021400821.1:0-217 GCF_001605985.2 Dendrobium catenatum | reverse complement strand
AAATCTTGAAAACTGTTTAGAAAAATTCAATGTACATCTTGATAAATCGCGTGTGAATTCAGAATTTAAGACGGTTAACACATTCAAAATTTATTTCTTCAATGATTAAAGTATAACAACAAAGTTCAATGATTAAAGTATAACACATCAAAGTTTTGTTAATACTAATTAATATTTTAAAACTAATTAATTATTTAATTATTATTTATAATGTTAT
>NW_021400820.1:0-416 GCF_001605985.2 Dendrobium catenatum | reverse complement strand
TAGTGTTCGGTGTTGAAGCTGTATTACCATTGGAGATCGAACTACCGTCACACCGGGTAGCAATTCAGAATGATCTCACTCAAGAGCAAAATGCCCGCCTCAGAATGGAAGAGCTCGACGCACTTGATGAACTCAGGTTACAAGCTCAACAAAACCTGGAAATCTACCGGGCAAGAATGACAAAATCTTTTGATCGAATGGTGCGTCCTCGATCATTTCAAGAAGGGGAATTGGTCCTGGTGCTGAGAAGACCAATCATCCCACACCGAAAAATTGGTGGCAAATTCGTATCCAATTGAGAAGGCCCCTTCGTCATCGAGAAAGTGATCCAAGGAGGAGCATATCAGTTGATCGATCTGAACGGTCAGAGGCCTATGCAGCCAATCAACGGTCGACATTTAAAGAAATATCACGCA
>NW_021400819.1:0-251 GCF_001605985.2 Dendrobium catenatum | reverse complement strand
ATAAGAAGGAATAAAAAGTACAACTAAGAGATAAGAATGAATAAAAAGTACAACTAAGAGATAAGAAGGAATAAAAATTACAAAAAAATATTCAGGGGGGTTAAACGACTTTTATGAACAGTAAAATAATGAATATTACCCTTGCAAGGTAATGAACAGTATTTTACCGTCGTTTTGTTTTAAGATCAACCTGACCGATTTTGTAGATTGTTGTATCCACACTTTAACGGCCTTGGGATCAGTTTTGCGGC
>NW_021400818.1:0-922 GCF_001605985.2 Dendrobium catenatum | reverse complement strand
CAAAATCAAGCACCTGAAGCGCTGTTGGAAAGCTTGTACCACAATTTGAGTTACCAAACGGTCTCGGATTTTAACGAGCTTATAGTCGAATCGAACGGATTGACGAGATGAATCCAACAAATCCAAGATCATTGAATTCCGACATCACTAAGGCCTTCAAATGTCTGACGAACGGTGCACGATCTAGGGATTCAATATCAGTTGTCCATTCGACCACTCCATATTTGCCCCTGATTTCACACCTATTTACGAGCTATGCCACTCCAAAAGAACTATAAATAGACCCTTCATTTCTCATAAGAGGGACTCAAGAAAGAAGAGAAGCAAGAAGGAGGAGAAGAGGAAGAGAAGAATACGAGGGAAGAGACTCCTCCTCGACCACCGCCGGAGTTCCGCCCGAACTCCAAATGACGTCGGAATTCTAGCCGACTTCCACGGGACGACAAAATTCTGGCCAACTTCCGAGGGATGCTAAAATTCTTCCCAATTAATGACAGAGTTCCCTCCTGATGCCGAAACTCGGCCCAACTGATGCCGGAGTTCTCCTCGGCCACCAACAGACGTCGAACTTATACCCGACACTGGACCTTCACTCTTCGCCAAGTTTCTACCTAACGCCGGACTTCTACCAGTTATTGGACTTTCGCTAGACGTATATCCGAAGATGGATTTCTTTTCATTGTTGGATTTCTACCTGATGCTGGACTTCTGCCAATTGTCGGACTTTCACTAGACATCTACCTGATGTTGGATTTCTATCCATTGATGGTCCTCTACTAGATGTCGTCTTTCTGACATTCGCCGTAAAACAACGGCTCTTCCGACCTCCGTCGCTCGCCGACTACTGTCCTTCAGACTTACCTTGCCCATCGACTACAGTCTTCCTATGAGACCTCGTTCCCTTACTGTTCCTCTCTGATTT
>NW_021400817.1:0-2070 GCF_001605985.2 Dendrobium catenatum | reverse complement strand
TAGGGGTGTCAATTTGGGTTAGTGGGTCGGGTTGGTGGGTCGGATTTGAATTTGACCCAACACGAATATTCCTGACTTGAACCTAGACATCATGTGGGTTTAAATGTTTACCTGGAACTCGATTAATGCAAACTCAACCCATTTGACCTGTTTATCATGTAGATCTTGTAACTTTTAGATAAATATGACACTTCTAACTCAAATACGACACATTTAACATAAAAATGAACTATTTAACTAAAAAATGATCCGTTTAACTTAAAAACAAATGATAATCGGGACAATTTTGATTTCTTGGGTCAACTTGAACTCAAAGTAAAATTAATTGGCTCGATATTTTTAAGCTGAAACTGACCCAAAATTTAATTGGTTCAATCCGAATCCAAATTTTTCGTGCCATATTTGAATTGGTTTCTCGTATGGGGTCATTTTTCGCACACCTAGAGTGGTGGCCTTATTAGAAATAGTAATTGGAAGTTGATCATTGCTTATACTTCTTAAAGCGAATAATGATTACCAAGCTAAGTTTAGGATTTCATTTGGAACTGTTCTTTTACTGCTTCTTAAAAGCAGTTTTTTAGTACAAAAATTAATTTTTTTTACTAGAAAGTTGCTTTAAGAAGCAGTAAGAAAACGTCCCAAACGAAGCTTAAATCTCTTATGTTTGGAATAAGTTATAAGTGGATTGAGCATGATGCTTTGTCTCTGTTGCAGATTGATTTCTTCTAATAAAATTTGTGGCTTAAGATTATTTTAATGATTACAAGAAAATTAAATCTCTTCTTTCGTTCTTTTAGAGGGAAATAAATATGCTAATCGGCTTGCTAAATATGCTTGTCAGGCTTGCTAAATATGCTGTCAGCTTGCATCAGGATGGATATGTGAAATTTTCCAAAACATTTTATTTTTTTTTTGAAGAATTTAATTGTTCGTTTGCTTTGCTTTGCTTTTTATAGCAATTTCTTTAGGTTTTGTAGCGGTTCTTTTCTTATTGTTTGGTTAGCTAAAAAAGAAATTCAATATAAACGCAGTATTTTGGAGTTGTTTGCCTGAATGTAAAGTAAATACAGACGATTTTTTTTTTTGTTAGAAGTAATGAATTTAGTGTAAAGTTTAAAAATGATGATGCCAGACGGGTGGTAGTAACGGCCGATGGCTGGTAGCAGGTGGTGGATACTGGCGATGGGTGGCAATGGTGGTCAGGGGCTGGTCGTGGCAGTGGTGGGTGGGGGTCAAGCGAGATTTCTTGTGCTGTAAATAGTTCTCACTGAAAACTAGTCGAGCATGGTCTAATTCAAGAATGAACTAAAATATTTTACACTACATTTATTTTATTTTACTTTGGATTTCTTTTTCATCCGACCAAACAACAATATTTTCAAAACCCATGCACGTGGAATACTTTACACTGGTTTGTATTCCAACCAAACAATCCCTAAGTGTTTATCACTCTTGAGAATTCATGATTTCTTATCTTAGGCTGGATCTGGATTTTCTATTTAGAAGCTAAGTTTTGCTTGTTAGCATAATCTTCTTATTTTTTTTATTAGTTAACATAAACTCTATAGTTGATAAGTTATTAAAAATAAACAAGCAAAATAGGTTATTGGGTTGGGTTCGTGTTATTCAGGTTACCAGTAAGACATGTTCATGTCCACTTTTTTGACCCGCTTTCAAGTTGATTAGATTCAGATCAAGTGATCAATTTTAGATTGGACTCGAACCTGATCCGTTAACCCATTTTAACCCATTTTGACATCTCTAGCTAGAGGGATTTTCTTATTCTTGCGAGCTATCGCAGTCGCCGGTTTTGACTTTGATCACTCCAATTTCTTTTGTAGACTTTTCATTTTCTTTGGGTTCCCTCATCAGTCTTAACTGGTCAAAAGACAGGAGGATGTTCACATGAAATCTCTAATCTATTTTTTTTTTTCCTGTGACTGGAGCTGCATTTGCCTTGGAGACTTTGCTCTGCCTTTGCGAGACCGAGCTTACAAGCCGAGCAAAGTTGAGACTGAGCTTGATTTTGTTTAATAGGAGCTTAACTCGAGCTCATTTAATATAAGAGCT
>NW_021400816.1:0-643 GCF_001605985.2 Dendrobium catenatum | reverse complement strand
CTTTCTACAAGCTCCCAAACATCATTCCTAATAAATTTGTTTAATTCCTCTTGCATGATTAATATCCAAAACTCATCAGATAGAACTTGATTGATGTTGGTGGATTCAGACATTGAGATAAAGACAGAGTGGTTCACTTCTTTCCTAAGTCTAATCCTAGTCCTAACACCTTTAGAAGGGACTCCTAAAATAAATTCTTTAGGATGACTTAAAAGTTCGTTAGGGATGTTAAGCCCTATAGAACTGTCCCGAGGCTAACCAAGAGGGGGGGTGAATTGGTATTTAAAATTTCTTTAAGCAAAAAGAACAATTATCTCAAACCAAATCAACACAAAAATAAGTGCGGAAGAAAATAAATGCAGAAGCAATAAAAATAAGAACACAAAGATTTATAGTGGTTTGGTCAACTCGACCTACGTTCACTGCCCGGAGGCGCCCTCCGAGTATTGCACTACAAACATGACTCTCCTTTAGCCCCCACAGCTAGGCGGAGAAGCCCTCACAAAAACACTTCTTTTTTGCCACACCCGATAAGGCAGAGAACCCAACTCCTTTTTCTTCCTCCTGAAGTTGTCAGAGAACTACGATCACTTACTGAAACTTACATCTCCCAACCCTTCTAAGGACAAGAGACTCTAGGGAA
>NW_021400815.1:0-8054 GCF_001605985.2 Dendrobium catenatum | reverse complement strand
TTGCAGATGTGGGGTTGAGAAATTTAGTGTTATAAGCATTGGGACATCAAAACATTGCTCAAATTTTAAAAAGGATTTTTATTAATGCTTAAAATAAATAAGAGAAGGATCATTTGAAAAATTAAATTTAATAAGGATCATACAAGAAATTGTAATTTTCTTTTATATAAAATCTATAAAATAATTATGTTTTCAGCTCAAAAAGCAAATTTTTATTTTATTTTTCATTAAAATGCAATTCAAAATTCTGTTTTGTATGCAAAGAATTTTTTTTTTGTTTTAGAGAGAAATAGAAGTCGAAGTCGCTAGGCGGGGGAAAAGTTTCGTGCAGTGTTGGCTCAGGATGAGAAGTTTTCAGAGGGTTTGTTGGATGCCCTAGGCTATTCTTCGCTCAATTTTTTGCCTTTCTTCTACCCTCTTGTTGGGTCCTTTAGGGTTTTTGATGTTTAAGAATAGTTATTTTGTTTCCCTTCTATTATTTCATGGATTCTTTTTCTTATTTTCCTCCTATAAAATCATATTTACATCCTTGTCTGATTTTGGGGATTTCCCCATCATGAATGAAAGCTTGGAATGGCTTATTGACATCCCTTCAATCTTCTTCCAAACATTTTTTTATTTCTTTTGTGCTTTCTCCTGATAATCTTGCTTCTGTCTATAAAGGTGATATCTCTGTAGCCTCTAAAAAATGGGGTCTAATGCTGGTATGTTACTCATTGGGTAATAGGCCTTATTTCGAAGCTTTAGAATCTATCTTGCAAAAGGTTTGGAAATTGGAAGGTGGCTTTACTTCGATTGCTTTGAATGAGGGTTTTTTCTTATGAAATTTTCTTGTCCGAAAGATTAAGATCTTGTTTGGTCGGGTGACCCATAGTTTTTCTTTGGTAAACCATTTTTTATCCAAGAATGGTTTCCTCATTTTCTTCCTAAATTCAAAGAGTTTTTGTGCATTACTTTATTGGTCAAATTTCTTAATCTATCCTTAATTTACTGGATGTCGGAAGGCATTTCTAAAATATGAAGTTTGATTGGGTTCTGGTTGTTGTTTATTCTTTAGCAATAAAGCAAAGTAGGCTCACTTTTGCTAGGGTTTGTATTTTAGTTTCTAAGGATTCTAATCTTCTTGATGAAGTTTATATTTCAATCACTAAAAATGTTTTTCCTCTTAAGGTTGTTTATGATTGGAAGCCCACTCCTTATCAAGGGGTGGATCTATTGTTAATCCCTCAATGTTATGCCCTTCCTAGCCGTAGAAGGTTAGTGAATGGTGGGTTGATATTCAGATACCTATTAGGGGAAGAAATAAAAATAGGAAGGATTGGAATGTTGCTTTACATTCTGTAACACCTTCTTCTTTAAAAAATCCTCAGAATGTTTTAGAGCAAAAGGTGAATCAAGGCTCATCTGATCCTTCATTATTTTTTTATTCTTTATTAGTTTCTAATAAGACTTTTATTTTTGATATTATTGTTAATAATAATTTTTCTAAACTTACTAGTAATTCATGAAAGAATTTGATCCTTGATTCAAAAAATTTGAAGGTTGTGGATAATTCAAAAAATTTTCTTATCTCCTGCTCGAACGAGACATTATCTAACATAAATTTTCCTTTTGAAGAGATTGCTTCTAATCTCATTTTAAAGAATAATTATGGTGATTCTAAGGTTCCTTTTATGAAGAAATCTTCATTTGATATTTTTAATTTTCATAGTAAGTTTCAGGTACTAGATTCCCTTAGTAGTGATCTCTCCGAGGATGCGAATATTTCTTTACAAGGGGTTCCTTCCTATGATATTTCTGTTATAGATCAGTCTGGTTTTAAAGTTCCAATTGCTACTAGTAAGTCTATTGAATCTGAAGCATTTAGGAAGGCCTATACTTTGAATATTAAATATTAATTTCTTTTCCTAATTTTATTTCTTGGAATGTTAGAGGATTTAACTTTTTGGATAAATTTTAGGCTTATGTTGATCCTGTTAAGAGGTTTAAGGTTAATTTTTGTTGCATTCCTGAAGTTGAAGTCAATATTGATCTTGTTGGTAATTTTTGATTTGATGCTAGACACAAGATTTTTCAGCAAGAAGGCTGCTGTAATAATTTTAGGTTTTCAGTGTCTGGTAGAATAGGGTTAAAGTGAAATACTTCTTGTATTTCTTTTAATTTTATTCTTATTAATAGTTAGCTTATTTATGGGGTTATCAAGTTTAGTTCTAATTCTTTTTATATTATGGCTATCTATGCGTCTAATTTAGCTGTAGATAGAGTTAATATATGGAATGATATTCTTAATCTCTCTTCTAATATTTCTTCATCGGGGATTCTTCTAGGTGATTTTATTTGCTATCATTTATCCAATAAAAAATTTGGTGGTAAAACTCTTTCTTACAGTAATTTCGAAGCTTTCAATCATTATATTTTTTAATTTTGGGCTTATAGAGCTTCTATATGTTGGTAATTTTTATACTTGGTTCAATCAATAATGTAATAACCCTATTCATATAAAATTATAATGGTTTTTTGTTAGTAATTCTTGGTTAAATGATTATCCATCTTCTTATTATGTTGTTGATAATCTTCTTTACTATGATCATTTACCTCTTATTCTTCGCAACAATAATAGTTTTTCTATAAGTTATAGATTTCTTTTTGAAAATTACTGGTGCAAAATAGTTGGTTTATGGGAGTTGCTTACTAAGGATTTTACAAAACATTTGGTTGGTAATCCTATTAACAACCTTTATGGTAAACTTCATTTGCTTAAAGCTTTATTTAAATAGTAAGATTAGGCTTCCTCTAAGCATCTTTCTTCTTCTATTGAGAATCTTAAGAAATAACAAAGTGATTTATGTATTCTTTTGCAGAAGAACCCTCTTAATTAGAATCATAATTTAGCTCTTATTAATGTTAATTCTCTTATTAAAGATCCTCGTTCTCTTGGTTCTTCTTAGGTTTCTCAACAGGCTAAATAGAAATGGATGTCCTATGGAGAAGATGATTTAGGGTTTCTTTATTTTAAAATTTGATGCAGGAAGAATACAATAAGATTCATGGCATTTCTTCCCCTCAAGGGATTGTTATGAATCCTATTGATTTGGTTAATACTTTTGTGAGTCTTTTTAAAACTATATTTAACTCTCATATTCTGGCTAATTCTACTGCTTTCAATATTCTTGCTGGTAATGTTATTCTGAACTATTTAAAAGTTGCTTTGATTCTCCTGATTTTGGTTGAATAAATTAAAAAGGTTGTTTCTAATAGCCATAAAATTCTTGAATCGGGACCTGATGGTTATACTTTTGAATTCTGTATGACTACTTGGAAGATTGTTGGTCCTATTTTGTGTAAAGCTATTCTTTATTAGTTTGATTCTGGGTTTATGCCCAGAGCTCCTAAAGCTTATGCTATTTCACTTATTCCTAAAATGAATAATTTTACTAATGTCTTAAATTTTAGCCTTATCTCTTTATGTAATATTTTTTATAAAATTGTGGCTAAAATTTTGGCAAATAGGTTCCAGAGTGTTATGTCTTTTATTATTCATAAAAGCCATTATGGTTTTATTAAGAAGAGGATCTCAACTGATAATATCTTTCTTGCTGCTGAACTTCTTAGATATTTTAATCACTCTTCTAGGAATAAGTTTTTTGGGTACTAAAATTGAGATTCATAAGGCTTTTAATACGATCTCTAAAGATTTTTTAGTATCTAAGATGATTCAAAAAGGCTTCCCTCATATTTGCAATTCTTGGATTAAATGAGGCATAAAGGATGTTTATTTTTTTGTTATTCTCAATGGTTATATGCATGGGTTTTTTAATTCTTCATCGGATATTTGGCAAGGTTGCTCGCTTTCTCTTTATCTCTTTTATATAATTATGGATGCTCTATCTAACATTTTGTATGATTGTTCTCATAATAATGGCTTTGAGGGGATTAAGTTTTGTGATATTCTTATTTCTCATCTTCTCTATGTGGATGATAATCTCATTTTTTGGAAAGCTTCATTTGAGAATGTTAGAAAGCTTATTGATATCTTGGCTTATTTTCAGCTGCCTCTAGTTTATTTATTAATACTGCTAAAGCTCTCTTATTATATCTAAAGATTGTCATTTAGAAGCTACTATTAATTACTTTCTTGGCATTTGAATCACTCTATATCCTGTAAAATACTTTTGTTTACCCATCTATAGTAAGAAAATAAAAGCTTCTGATTGTCAGCCTTAATTTAGTAGGATTACTATTATGTTGGCTAGTTGGAAAACTAAATGATTTTTATTTGCTAGAAGGGTACAATTCTTGAACTCTACTATTTCTAATGTTATTTTTTATTGGATTAGAGGGATTGCTATGCCTAAATTTTATTTTATGTTTATTAGAAAAGTATGCTCTAATTTCCTTTTTCATGGTGAAACTACTTATAGGAAGATACATAGTATTTTTTAGAGTAATGTATGTAAGCCTACAGAAGTTGGGGGGGGGATGGGGGGGGGGGGGGGGGGGGGTATTTTTGAAATTGAAGCTCTCAATTTTGCTCAATTTTGCTCAAAACTACTCTCTTATTCAAAGAATAATTATGATAGTGGTCATTTGGCTATTTGGATAAAGTATAAGTATTTCTCTTTTTGGAAGCCTTGGCATCAATAAGTTTCCATGTTTTGGAACAATATCACTTCAGTTGCAAGAGATACTAAAAGCAAGATTCAATTTAATATTTTCTCTAGAAGTTTCCTCTCTTTATATTGCGATCCTTGGTTCTAGAGGAGGTCTATTCATGACATTGAAATTTTAATTAATGTTTATTTGGTTTCGAAATCTCTTAATAGAAAGTCAGGGGACTAGATTTCTCATAATTGTTGGAATTTGCCTTCTTCTTTGACACTGACTATTTGTTTTATTTGATCTCAAGTTGTTATTGTGGATTCACAAGCTTCGAACAATTCCTGCAATGGTGTTTTGCGTCCTTCCTTTAAATTCTTTTATAGAGCGTATTATAATTATTTTAAAAATAAAGTGGATTGGTATAAGTTACTTTGTCATAAAAGATATGCTTATTATTTTTCGATGGCTTTACTAAAGGGGCTTAAAACTTATGACATCCTTGTTCAGAGAAATCTTAATGTCTCTACTTATTGTTTCCATTATTTGAAAGCTGATGAAAGTATAATCATCCTTTTTTTTTTTTAGTGTGATTATTCTCTTAATATTATTTATAATGTTTTTCCTCAAATTAATATTTTTTTTCTTGCCTAATTTAGTGCAATAACATGATTTTATTTCTTCTCTTCACTATGATTCTCATGTTAAGAATTTCATTTTATTATCTATTAGTTATTCTATTTACTTTTTTTTGGAAAGAGAGGAATTCCAGGAGGTTTGAGAATGTTTTTTCTAGTACTGATTCTTTCAATAGACTTATCCATTCTAATTTTATAGCTAAGATTTCTCACTGGAAATCTTTTCATTCTATTATTCAAATTTTGTCTGGGTAGTGCTGGCAACCAGGTTTTTTTAAAAAACATTAGATGATCAATTTTTAGCCATTGAAGGTTTGCTCTTCTCTTATGTGGTTGGAGTTTTTTTTATTATTCTCACTCTCTTCTTTCTTGTTTCTAGGATTTGAGAAAAATTTTGGGTTTTTTTTGTTGTTGACCTTAAGCATTTTTGCAAGTTTTTGGAATGGATTGGGCTCTTTTCCTTTCTTCCTACTTCATGGGAGCTTGGATTTTGCTACAGGTGGTTTACTTCTCTTTCTAGAGAATGTCCAGGACTTTGACATGGATGTCGTTGGCTCACTGTTTATCATTATCTTGGATTTTGCTAATGGTGGTTTGTTACACTCCAGAAGCTTGTCTAGGGTTACATCTTGGATGTTGTTGGCGCTTTGTATTTCAGTGGTCATTTCTCCTTTTCTAGAAGAGTGAGGTTTTCTCTTTTGGGCTCTATTGGTTTTGGTTGACTGTTCATATAAGACGGTTGTTGTTTACCTTTCTTGCTTCATATTCTTTGAAGTTTAGTTTTTGCTTCTTGGTTTGTTTTTTCGTTGGGTTTACTTGGTATTTGATGGGGTTACCTGCTAGAGTAATCCATTTTTAAGCAGTTTTTATTTTCTCCTTTTTGTGGAGCTTTTTATTCTTTGTTTAGTTTCTAGTTTGATGTTGTAAATATTTTCTTTGTTTTTCTTAAATATCATTTGTAATTTTTTATAATTTTAATTTTTGAAATGAAATTGGGCGTGATTGTCCCTATTCCCCCCTCCAAAAAAAATGATTTAAATAGGTAGAGTATTAAATTTGGTTTATTTATTCTTTTAGATTGTATAGTTTTGATATTAGAATATTTAAACATCTAGTGTTAAATGGCTAGATTTATTCATTTAAATGGTAAAAGGGGTATTAGAATATTTCTTATTTATATTATATCTTTAGATTTTAATTATTTAATAAGATTATAAATTATTTAAAATATTAAATTAAATCGATTTTGATGAATAATAGGTATGAATTAATTGTATGATTTATTAAAAAAATTTAAATAAAAATTCTCAAAATTTTGATAAAATACATGGTTAGAAGCAGAAAATTTTTTTATATTTTACAAGAGAAATTTTCATTAGTTTTTCGTATTTATAAATAATATTATAAGATTTAATTAATATATTTCATTAATTTTATATTGCTATTAATATAAGAATAAATGTTAATTTTGAACACTTAGCAAAATTTTAAAAGAATTCCGCTAATTAAATATTGAAAATTTGACAGATATGGAGAATTTATTCCAATTTTTCGATTTAAGAAAGGCATAATCATTATAAAATTAAAGCTAACGTTATAAAGGTTTATGTTATAAATAATAGAATAATAAATTGCATAATTTTGTGGGATTAATTAGTACGAGTATAATAAAAAAAGTGTAGCACTATTCATGACATTTGATTTATTATACAATAATTATGCATAGTTAATATGTTGCTCTTGTTTAATATTATTTGTATTACCGGGACAACTTCTCACTTGTACTTTGAAATCGTAATAATATCTTATGAATAGTTTGGTGAGATTTAGGCCAGAGATGTGCATTATAAGTTTGTCCTACTAGCATTGGATTCTCTATTTACTATCTAGTTATTGATTGAAGTTGTTTATTTGATACTACTTTTAGTAGCATCTCATCACAGTAGATGAGCCATAAAATAGTGTTGTGAATAATTGAGCTTACAGCATCCAATTATATCAGATGACTTATAAGGATGTAAGGTCCAATCAAGCAATATATTATAATTTCAAGCTACACGTGAAGGTGGGATATGTATAACCGTTGCTATTTAAGGGGTGCATGTATATATGAAGTTGAGTTGCGATGATTTTAATTTATCCCTAAAAAAGGTATTAACCATGTATAGAAAGGATTTGTGGCACCCCCAATAAAAAAAAAGTTTGATGATGTAAACAAAAGAATGCATAAATGTATAACACTAGTCGATGATAGTCCATTGGAGAGAGAAAAGCAAATATAAATGAGATATTTCAGAGTTCCATCAATGAATAGTCAAAAGACGAGGATAATGCCCTTTGGAGCAAGCATGAGATAATGAAGTTAAAACTTTATAAAATAAGAAATTTTTAAATGCCATCAATTAAAAATATCTTTAGATGAGGTTCTTGAAAGAAAAATGGTCATCACATTAGTCCTCATTTCTTATAGATGTGACATCATGAGATGCAACGTGAGAGGCATGGTGGTCATTCGTAAGACGTTGATTGTAGTAGCCTTAACATGGAGCATATAATTTTGCTTCATTATTGGTATCATAGCTTGAATGAATTTATTTTGGATTTCTATAATATTTAGAGGAAAGAGTCATTACTTGACAACAAGACAAAAAAAGTTTTTTAATAGTGAGGGCTAGAAACAACTTCAGTATGAGTTTGATTTAAGTTTCACTGTTGACTAACTCCAACCACCTTTACATTTGTTACTTAGGAAATAGTAAGCTATGTAGTTGTACGCATGTCTCTTTTATTGTATTATCTTCTCCTTGTTTATTAAGGTTA
>NW_021400814.1:0-206 GCF_001605985.2 Dendrobium catenatum | reverse complement strand
CACATCCAAAAAAGAATCATGAAGTAACCACATATTTCAAAATAAAAAATGGGGCAAAGAATTCACCTGCCTAGTCTTAAGACCAATTAAAAAAGGAGAATGATCTGAAAGTATTCTGCTCAGATACTCAGCAGAAATAGAGTTAAAAGAGTTAAGCCAGCTATCATTAAAATGACCATGATTCCAAATAAATTTGTTACCAGAGA
>NW_021400813.1:0-307 GCF_001605985.2 Dendrobium catenatum | reverse complement strand
ATCACACTCTCTCAAACTCAAGAAAAATATAAAATTTACAACCTTAATTACATGAAACCCTAATTTACTCTTTCATGAAGTGTTTAATAGTATGGAGTATGATTTCCCTGAAATGTTAGTACACAAAAATAACAAAAAGAAAATATACCCAGTGTATGTTAGGAGAAGTAGTAATCAAAACAACAATATTTTGTTATCATAAAAAAATCACATTATATAAAACTCAATCAAGAACGCTATCTTGTCATAGCTAGAACATGCATGATGAGAGTTTTACCTTACATTGAATACAATAATAGAGTTTTAA
>NW_021400812.1:0-246 GCF_001605985.2 Dendrobium catenatum | reverse complement strand
GGAAATACATTTATGAAGGCGTTATCATTTGTTGACAGTTATGATGATTAGTGCGATACTCATAACGGGTAATAGTGCTGTGATAATTTTTTAGGAGTTAAAAAAAAAAAACGTGGAAGATTATGATGATGATAATTGTTTAGAGTTTTGCTGGGTTGTGCAGTGCTTTTGTTGTGTATCTTTATGCTTTCTATGGTATAACATATATCGATGGTCGAATATGAGCTATTCATGAATAACAAAATT
>NW_021400811.1:0-834 GCF_001605985.2 Dendrobium catenatum | reverse complement strand
CTTCTCCCGGGTGGTCTCATTACTGTTGCCTGATGTAAGCCCCTTGGGTGCAGGAAAAGTGGTCGTCGTCCTGTTAGAGCCTCCTGAGTTGTTTCCTCGAGCCCCTCTTTCTGCCTTCTTCTGATCTTCTACCAACTGTGCCAGCTCCATAGCCTTTCCCAGGTTCCTCGGCTCCATTACCCTGACTGCTGTTCGGATCTCAGGTTTCAGCCCCTTCATGAAGTTCCCTTCTAAGGCTGACTCTGAAATGTGATCCAGTCTACTAGCCAAGTGCTCAAATCTGTCCCGATAATCGGCCACAGTCCCCTCCTGCGTCAGAGCAAAGAATTGTTCATAAAAGTCTCCTCCCCCATCGGCTTGGAAACGCTCTAATAAACAATCCTTAAACTCTCTCCAGCTCCGGATAGGCTCCCTCTTGTCTCGCCACTGATGCCATGCCAGCGCCTTCCCTTCCAGACACAATCCTGCCGCCGTTAGCTTCTCATCATCTGTCAACCCGTTGACAGCGAAGTAACGCTCCCCCTTATAGATCCAACCATGGCCATCTTCGCCCTCAAAGATGGGCATCTTCAACTTCCTCACCTTCGGATCTCTTCCGTTACCCTAGTACTCTCCATAACCTCCCATTCCTCGAGGTGCTCCCCAAGTGTCTCGGTCCTCCCTCCGGCGTTGGTATCCGAATCTGTCATCATATTCCCCTCTCCCCTTTCAAAATCAGCACCTCGACGCTGATATTCTTCTCTTCTTTCGCCAAAATATGCACTTCCCTCATATTCCCCTCTTCTTCCTTCAAATTCCGCACCTCGACGTTGAAATTCAGCACATCGACGCTGG
>NW_021400810.1:0-504 GCF_001605985.2 Dendrobium catenatum | reverse complement strand
CATAGGAGATGGGCAGAAACAAAGAGAACTTGTTCTTCAAGTAACCTTGTGAATCCCTTACAAACCCCTCACTTGATCTCTCACTCTTCACTCATACAATCTCTCTCAAACACTCACACTTAATGATCCCTCTCAAGAGAAAACAACTCCAAAGGCATTTGTAATAGTTTTTATGACTCCTTATATAGAAAGGACAAGAAAAATCATCCAAAAAATTGCTAATTTCAAGTTTTTCTGTGCAGTTGATCGTCCCATACAAACCTGAGTTAGTATGGATGAACTGTGTAAAAAATTGTCCCGTACGAACCATTTGTGCATCAGTACGAACTAAATTCATCCTAGGACAAAATAGGTTTGTCCTGGGACGAAATATGTTCGTCCGATATGAATAGTTATATCAAAGGTCGGTTCCAAAAAATTGTAGATCGTTGCCAGAAACTGCATAGTCGGTTCCCATCGTTCTGGGACGAACAAGTCTTCGTATGGACAAAATTTCTACAGAGA
>NW_021400809.1:0-234 GCF_001605985.2 Dendrobium catenatum | reverse complement strand
AGTTACATGCCTTATGGGGTTAAAGCTACTGCTCTAGCTGTGATCCCCAAACACAAAAATGCTGCTTCTTGGTCTGATTACAGACCAATATCTCTATGTAATGTTCTGTATAAAATCATTGCTAAAGTGATAGCTCTTAGGATTAAACCGATCATGAATCATATTGTCAAGCAAAATCAAGCGGGTTTTGTCAAAGGTAGGATCTCCACTGATAATATTCTTCTTGCTAGTGAT
>NW_021400808.1:0-288 GCF_001605985.2 Dendrobium catenatum | reverse complement strand
GAGCTCATTAATTGTAAGTTGCCGACTTTATCGTCCCGAATGATATGGAAATCATCCTGGCTGATCAACAAAAATCTCATAAGATCGGCCAGAGCATCGACCTGAATGAAAACTGGACGATTAAAAATTTGCTTGATCATCCCGGACGATATCACGATCATCCCGGCTGATCAGTTCAAATTAGAGGAAAATCGTCCAGAGCATCGCGCTGAATTTGTGCTGTCCAATATTTATCGTCCAGAAGTAACTAAGGGTTTTTGAATAGATCGTCCTGGCCGATCCTGCAAT
>NW_021400807.1:0-588 GCF_001605985.2 Dendrobium catenatum | reverse complement strand
GATTCAAGATTGAAATGTCTAGAATGTCCCCTTCAACTATTTTTAAATAGACCTTGCTTTTGTACAATCAACAGGTCATTTAGAAAATTATAAATTTTATTTGATAATCCTAAAAATTAGTTTTAGAACAACATCTCTATCTTTCACCACCATCATTAAGTAATAGAAGTGTTAGAGCATCAAATACAAATGAGATCATTAATGATGAGAAGCACAAGTCTTCTTCTATTCACTGCAGAGAACATCCCTACCACCTGCCAAAGCAACCGCCTAAGGGAATCACAATTATTCATAATGATCAATGGCCAGATCCTAATATCTCTCACTATCTTACTACTATTTAAAACCTTACTTTAGCTTCTCATAGAATGCTGAAACAAAATGGAATTTTGTTGAGATGCTTACTTATCTGTCTTAATATTCTTCCATTTCTATGTAACATGTTTAGGTTTTTAATCTTGTTGCAGGAATCAAACATGGTATCAGAGATTTAGCCTTACGGCATTTCTCGAGTTATTTTTGCTCTCTCCAATGTCGTCTCGAGCTATGCTCATCTTCAAGATACAGAACTCCCCTCCTCTCTCAAAT
>NW_021400806.1:0-251 GCF_001605985.2 Dendrobium catenatum | reverse complement strand
CTAACACCTCAAAGTTTAATATTACTCTTATACCACCTAAAACTCATTTTTTACATCACTTCTACCATTCCGTTTAAGTTGGACCTCACGGCGTATTTTGTCCCGAAAGAACTTTATGGGGACAGTTATTTTACTGCTTTTTAAAGTAAAATTTTTAATACAAAATTTTTAATTTTTGTTAAAAAAAATGTTTTAAAAAACTATTAAATAGTCATCTCAAACACAAAAGAATAGCTTCTTTCAGGACAGCT
>NW_021400805.1:0-205 GCF_001605985.2 Dendrobium catenatum | reverse complement strand
TTAATGATGATGATTCATTTGAGAGTTTGTCACACACTATGCTCAAAATAGTTGAATTTTAAAATCCCAAAATTTCTCTTTGACGCCTTTACACTACCTAGGCTAGTTTTTGTAGAAGCAAGTGGTTGTCAAGAGAAAAGTGTGTTTGGTTTGAGAATTAAATTTTGTGATTTTGTAAAGCAAAATGTGTATGTTTTGAAATTGT
>NW_021400804.1:0-985 GCF_001605985.2 Dendrobium catenatum | reverse complement strand
TGTCATCAAGTAAACTCTTCATACAAGATTTGAGTTATCTTCCAATGTAGTGGGAGACTTACAATATTCAACATGGCCCATTTACATGCATCAACCAAAGGATCAATATGCAATGATAGGTCGATGTATCCTCAAGTGCTATGTATCATGTAAATATATATATATGCAACATCATTGAACACTATGAGATGCTTATAATCAATGCAAACAAAGAGGGAAATTCACTTGCAAGCAACATTGGTGGATATATTATAGATCTGATTAGTCTTCTACAGACACCAGCGTACATTCAACACGTCATATGTAAGCCCCTACGGGCCGCTGTAGAAGACTCATAGTGCACCCAGTCTAATGTCCACGAGCAAGATCCAAGGTGATTATATCAAGTATCAAGTGTTTATGAGTTACAATGAGAAGTTTGATTTTGTGTGCAACAAGCTATATACAAGCTTCTACAATCCAAGGCAGGAGATTAGTTAGTGCACTATGACCCGCCTACAAAAATCAACAAATAGTGCACGACACTCTACCTGTACGAAGTAGCGAACAATTCTACTTAGAAGCTGCTATGCTATGCCACCGGATCTGCAACTCTTGTACAAGCAGACAGAAGGCGTCTATAATTATTTCAAAGTACCCCGGCACGTGCACAATAGCTTGTATACACATAGGTACACTAATGGGGTATATAATCTTAACCTGCATGGGCCCCGGCGAGCGTGTTATTGGTACACACGTGACGTCTATGGATGCTGCGCGGGTTGACAAATGAATTCAGGTTCGAAACTGATCCTTCTATACGTGTCAATAGAAGTCGACAGGGTTCGAACTATTAAGAAAATATAAAGTTGTGGCGACCGATATATTTTCTTTAAAACATTCATATTAGGCCTTCAAGGCCTACAACAATACGAATTAACTATCAAGGGCATAAAGCATACGAAACCTGATCCTCAGTCAATAGCTCGACTGAGTTGATAAGGTT
>NW_021400803.1:0-270 GCF_001605985.2 Dendrobium catenatum | reverse complement strand
GGTTGTAGATTTGGAACTTATGCACGTTTCGTAGTTGATCATGACTCTTCTTTTCCATCAGACTTCGACTTTCTAATCAATTAGGAGAATTTCATAGACTATGATTACTTGAACTTGTAGAGTCAAATAAGCTTTCATACTTCATACAGTCCCTACTAACATGTTAAAGAAGTGAGGGTTTCACTATTACGGCCTTCTTATGGTGTATTGAGTAGACAGGGTTTCCAGTGATTCGGTCATATTTGAGCATGTTGGATCTGACCTTTTACA
>NW_021400802.1:0-203 GCF_001605985.2 Dendrobium catenatum | reverse complement strand
TGTAGTGGTAGAGAGATATAGGATTTAACATCCTAGTTTTATTTGAGGATCAAACATACATGTAGTTAATAGAGAAGGGTGCAGGAATCATATGAGACATCATGATTTTTACGCGACAAATCCTAAAATGAGAAAAATCATGAGGTCTGACCTAGTTAAAATGATTTCATTAGTATTTATAGTCAATTACAAGTGATTCCATT
>NW_021400801.1:0-305 GCF_001605985.2 Dendrobium catenatum | reverse complement strand
TCAAGTGAAGTTCAACAACATCGGTCTGGTTCTCTGCCGTCACTTGGAAAGTGTAAAAGGACGACAAGTGTATCTTTGGCATCCATTATGTCTTTGATCTTTTAGAGAAAACTTGAAGAGGGAACTTGAAATGGAGAGAAGAAATGGTGGAGTTTGAGAGGGAGAAGATCCTTGGAGGGGATTTCAAGAGAGTGTGGAGGGGATATTCACACGGTTGCTCCGACGAGCTTGCACCTTAGTACCATCATATTCAAGAGTCGTCTTAAGGGAAGTTTTGGGAAGAATAAGATCTTTTTGGTTTCAAA
>NW_021400800.1:0-234 GCF_001605985.2 Dendrobium catenatum | reverse complement strand
AACCATTCATTTTATTTATATATTTAATTAATATTCTTTGAATGTGTGGAGCATTGCTTTAAATTGACAATTAATGTTTTTAATTAATAATAATTTAATTTTAAGTAATCTTTACAGAATGAAACGTCTCTATTTATTAGAATGAACTTTTCTTCTTTTATTTTATAACGCTTGATTTTCCATCCGTTTCATTTAATCAAATTTTCAAAGTTTCGGTCAGTTACAAAATTCATT
>NW_021400799.1:0-321 GCF_001605985.2 Dendrobium catenatum | reverse complement strand
AGAGAGAACTTTCGATTAAGGCTAGTCGTTAATCAGAATATCAGATACATGTTATCTGGCATATAGTAGCAGCATTGGGCTTAGATGATATTTAAAATTAGAAATTTCACCATCTTGCATTTAAAGCGGATGGTGGGGGAATGAATGATAAACCCGATCAAGATCCCATGGTTTCGTCATCTTGGGCCATCATGGTCCCTGGTCTACTTAGTCAGAGGAGGTAATCGATCCAACCTGACAGAAGGATCATTGTCGGCGGCCATGTGTTGCTTCGTCCAAGGGTACCTTGTAGACATGGGGTGAATATTTGTCGAAGGGGAC
>NW_021400798.1:0-209 GCF_001605985.2 Dendrobium catenatum | reverse complement strand
ATTAAGTTCCTAGTTGACTCCAAACTCCGACACGCCAGGAAACGCCTGGAATAAGCCTTGACCGGATTTGATCTTGAGTTCGCCGAAATGCACTCGCCGGCGGGGTTTGATGGCTGGGTTTTGATCGGGATGTGAAGAGGAGATGGTTGGGGGGTCGAATAAGCAGAGAGCCTGGCTAGAGAGCCTTGAGGTGGTGAGAGAATACTAAG
>NW_021400797.1:0-950 GCF_001605985.2 Dendrobium catenatum | reverse complement strand
ACATGATGCCTCATATAAGGAGGCTCAAAATAAAGAAAAATGAAAAGACATAAACGCCCTCTGGGTACATAAGCGGAACAATGCCCTCAGGGGCAAACTAGGAAAACTAAAGAAGTACACATGACATAAGCTGTAAATAACTCAGAAGTAGAGGCTCTGGATCGTAGCCGTCGATCTGCGCCGCCGGCGATGTTACACGCGTGTCGAAATCTGATGTTCCTATCAAAACATATTCTAAATTTTGTGATATTGCACAAATCTATGAAATCAAACAATCTCCTACGAAAGTGATACGCCCAAACCGGTCTAGCCGGCCCAACCCTTGGGCCGGCTCCACACCTATAATAGGCGCAAGCCTGCTGACCTACAGGCTCAGTTGGCCGACCCCTTGGGTGTGGGGTCCACATCCAAGAGAAGAGGTAGGGGGGCTGTTTAGTCCTTTTTGTTTTGTTATATTTTCTTTAATTAGGAGTTCACATTAGGGTTAGGGCATGCAAGATTATTGTGGTTGTTTTCTTCTTGGTGTTGGTGTCTTGGGCTCTAGCGGCATCTAGGAATTGAGAGAGATAGATCCTCCTCTCGAATTGAGGATCGACTGTATCTTGGTATTTTCCTTTCAGTATCTTGATTATTACAACAAAAACTACTATTTTCCCGGTTTTCCTTTTGAGTTGTAGATATTTCTCTCTATTTTCGCCAATATTGTTAGGTTTTACTTGAGATCTTCAAATATTTCCTAACAGAAAGGTACTTGTTCTCTATCATTGTTATGTATTACATTCTTGTCTTATACATTGTTCTCTAGTATTGTATCTTGGCTCGATGTAATTGATCGGGTTCAATCTAACCCTGATTTGACTCGATTTGGGTCCAACAAACGTGTAAAAAATGCGTTAACAGGGATTAATATATCATTTTGGGTTAGTCGTGTTTTTGCTAACGAAATTTGA
>NW_021400796.1:0-306 GCF_001605985.2 Dendrobium catenatum | reverse complement strand
AATTAGACGTGTTAGGGATGAATAACACCCTTCGTTGTGCCATCCTAGTTTAATCAAGTTTTCTTTTCCATTAGGGTAGCATTCTTTCTTTCCTTAGGATTAGACGTGCAAGTGGTGGATAACACTATTTATGGCACCATCATAGTTTAATCATGTTTTCTTTTCCTTCAGGTTAGGATTTTTCCTTTCCCTCGGATTTGACGCGCTAGTTGATGACAAAACCCTTCGTGGCACCATCCTGGGTTTAATCTAATTTTCATTTCTTTTTGGTTAGAATTTTTCCTTTCTTTAGGATATGACGTGCTA
>NW_021400795.1:0-282 GCF_001605985.2 Dendrobium catenatum | reverse complement strand
AACATCCAGATCATACCTAACCTAAGGGTAATCTAGTCTCCAAACACATCAATCCATCCACAGAGAGCAGAAAAGTAAACAGACACAACAAAGCAATTTCATCCACAACATGTAGTGAAAACTACAAAAAATCTAGCACACAACAGTAAAGTAAACACCGGCCTAACCTAGATCTAGAGTTGGTTGTCCTAGCACATCATCTAAAGTGTGTGTAAAAGTTTGTGTGGCTGGGGTAAATCCTAGGCTGGGTGATTAATCAAAGTTGTCTAAAAGTCTGGGTTT
>NW_021400794.1:0-395 GCF_001605985.2 Dendrobium catenatum | reverse complement strand
ATGCTTTAGGAAAAGATTTTTCAAATTTTGAAAAAGTGAATAAAATTCTTCGTTGTTTACTTGAAAAATTTGATGCTAAAGTTGTTGCTATTTGTGAATCAAAAGATTTAAATGATTATTATATTGATAATTTGATCGACTCACTCATTGCCTACGAGCAAAGTTTGGGTCAAAGACTTTTGGATGCAGGTGAAACTATTGTTCTAAAAGCTGCAGATACAGAAAGAGATAGCCTATTTGGTGACGAAGGCAATGACGTGTCAAAAAAATCACAAAGCTCACCTAAGCATAAGCAAAAGTGGAAAAGAGGTAAAAGTGGTAAGGATGTCCATATTTATTCTGACATTTTTTTCTTTCAATGCAGGAAGCCTGGACATATGAAAAATCAATGCCCT
>NW_021400793.1:0-262 GCF_001605985.2 Dendrobium catenatum | reverse complement strand
AGATATTTGCAGTAGATGTTCATAAAACATGATGGACATTTGGTTTTACTGGATGTACTGAAGGTCCAAATTAATAAAATCTGTTGTGATAAAGAAGGTTCAGTCGAGGTGGTCGTTGAAAGGTTAATGGTTGATATAGATTGTTATATTATGTACCATAAATTATATTATATACACGATGAATGGCTTTTAGAGTCCAACCATAAGCTGATGGGAGATGTTGTGCAATTAAAGAAAAAGATTTTTTGAATGGAGAAGATTG
>NW_021400792.1:0-783 GCF_001605985.2 Dendrobium catenatum | reverse complement strand
GCCCGAGATGATGTCCAAAAATAAGTAATACCTAAATAAATCTGGCAGCTGATTCTTTCTAATTTGAGCCTATCATCCTGGTCGATACAAAATCATCTAGGGCGATGTGCTTAATGACGGCTGCCTTAAAAAGGATGCTCAAATTAGGGTTTCTATTTTTGAACCGATCATCCAGGCCAATATAAATATCGTCCCGGATGATGTTACCAAAAATAGTAAACTCTAGAAAATAGTAAAAAATTCTCTCAAGGTGTGTGTGTGCAAGGTTACTTAGCATCATAAATCACATTGATTACAATAGACTCAATAAAGTGAAAAAAATATAAACTGACTCAGACTTAATCTACCCAATCTTGAGCTGGCTTGAGTTGCACTGGATCTTATGGACCCAAAAAGTTAGTAGGCAAGGCAGTCGTAAAAAAATATGAATGTTTGCTATCATCAAAATTATAATCCATGAAAATAGATTCACAATAATATCCCCCTTTTTGATGATTACAAACACTACTGGTTAAATTTATAAAAATAAAAAGATTTTCTCCTAATCTCTCCTTTATTAAAATAAAACTTTTAAAAAATAGGGGAAATCAAATTTGTTGTTGTTTTTAATTTTTGTAAAAAAAAGATATTAATACAGCAGTACGTTCTCCCCCTTTCACATTATCAAAAAGAGAAGGAGCACGAAAAAGTCTTAAAAAAAGTTACCTCATATTTTATTCAAAAACTTAGTAAGGAATGGATTGACACCACTTAATCTAATAAAGGTAAGAAATTCAAAAATTG
>NW_021400790.1:0-349 GCF_001605985.2 Dendrobium catenatum | reverse complement strand
CTACCTTTCATTGAAAAATAAACTCAAGCCATGATCATATATCATTTGAGGAAAATTTACTTTTAATGTTAAAAGGATTTTTGTATTTAGTTCACAAAATATACATGATTAAAACTCCAAATTGAAAGTGGGATCACTTGAGGAGGTTCCATACATCTTCAAATGATTTCAATTCATTTGGATGTATACCTCTCTCATACTTGAATTTCCAAAACTTATAAGTCATTTTGTAAATTATAGCTTTGATAATTCATAATGATCATTCCATATGGTATTAGGATACTATATTTAGTTAATGATTGCTATGATATGATTGTACTGTGTATGTCAAAGGGTTAGTAAATATTGA
>NW_021400789.1:0-394 GCF_001605985.2 Dendrobium catenatum | reverse complement strand
ACGTTCTGCTGGCATCACACTCAGTTTTGATATATATATTTTTTCTTTCATCTTTCGTTAGGTCTCAATTGAGACAAATACAATTTTACAGTTTTGAAAAATCTTCACGCGAAAACAATAAATTATTTCAGAATTTGCATTTGTTAATAAAATATAAATAATTTTGCAATTAAGTTATTATATATTTATAAGCAAAATGAAAAAAAAGCATTATGAATATTAATAATTTGTATTTTCTGATATTTAAATTATATTTCTTTAATAACTTAAGTATACTTTTTAATAATTTGATTAAATTAAAAAATAATACAATATGTATGAAATTAAAGGTACAAGTCATAAAAATAGTCCAACCATGATACCAAAATATATTAAAATATCATGAAATGATTAC
>NW_021400788.1:0-237 GCF_001605985.2 Dendrobium catenatum | reverse complement strand
TCTTATTTGACCTCAACTTGTTTGGAAAGCAATTAGTCTCTCCCTAATCCCCTCTCCCTCCCTCTCAATGCCACCGACCACTAATAGTGGGCTCCCTATTAATTCCCACTAAAAGCTTTAAATCCAAATACATTGAATCTAGACACTTGCTCTCTCTCTCTCTTGCTGAAATTCCCAAGGCCCCACCTCCTTTATTTCTTCCTAAATTGCAAGCCCCTCTCAATGGAAAGACTTCAA
>NW_021400787.1:0-214 GCF_001605985.2 Dendrobium catenatum | reverse complement strand
TCGGAATCCACTCTCCGCCCTTATCCAATCCGTTCTCAGCCCATTGATAAGTAACGAAAACTTGGGCCAGGTAACACATTGGATAATCTAATGAATAAACTTCTCGCTGAATCCCATAAGTCTCATGACCTTATCCAGAGTGCTCCAAGCCATGCAGTCGTACGCTTGCTCCATATCAACCTTTAGAGCCATCAAGCCCGATTTTTGGGACGAA
>NW_021400786.1:0-271 GCF_001605985.2 Dendrobium catenatum | reverse complement strand
TCCAAGGAGTAGATCTTCATCGGAGAAGGTAACTCCCGAGATTTCTTTAAAGTACAAAGCTTCTTCCTCGAAAGTTGAAGTGAGTAGAGCTAAATAGATCTCCAGGTCGAGAAGTGCTTTAATTAAAGCCTCACTCATCTCTTTTGAAAGGACAAGGGCATCGTAGATGCTCAACTTAGCAGGCAAGTTCCTAAGGTGAGCTAAGACGTTGTAATCAACACTTGGAACATTAACATCAGGACCCGGTGGATTTGTAGGAGAATTTGATTGT
>NW_021400785.1:0-230 GCF_001605985.2 Dendrobium catenatum | reverse complement strand
TGAGCTATCTTCCTTCCCATTATGTATAAGATTATTTCTAGACTTCCATGTAAGGTATACCACGGTACAATATAGATTAATCATAAAGGGACTTAGGAGAGAAAGATGCATACAGCAATCTGATAAAGAATCAAATTCCTTGAAAGTAAATCCCCATTTTATGATTTGTATAAGAACTTCCTTCAGCTTTTGACATTTAGCTGTCAAGTGATCTCTGTTTTCAGCAACAT
>NW_021400784.1:0-365 GCF_001605985.2 Dendrobium catenatum | reverse complement strand
GATACAATCATATCATCCTGGATGATCGCAGGATCGGTCAGGACGATCTATTCAAAAAACCTTAGTTACTTCAGGACGATATGTATCGGCCAGCTCGAATTCAGGGCGATGCTCTGGACGATTTTCCTCTGATTTGAACTGATCGGCCCGGATGATCATGAGATCGTCCTGGACGATTAAGCCAATTTTAAATTGTCCAATTTGAATTCAGGGCGATGCTCTAGCCGATCTTCTGAGATTTGTACTGATCGGCCAGGCTGATGTCCATATCGGCTTGGACGATATTATCGGCAACTTGTAATTAATGAGCTCCTTTGAAGCTCTTCTGCTTAAGAGCTCTTGTTCAACATTTTTAAAAACCTTTG
>NW_021400783.1:0-208 GCF_001605985.2 Dendrobium catenatum | reverse complement strand
TCTTGGTACACCATGAAGTCTAACAATCTTATTAACATAAACATTTACCAAATTCTCAGCAGCATCAGATTGCTTGATAGGTAAAAAGTGTGCTGACTTGGTCAACCTATCAATGATCACTCATATAGCATCATGACCAGTTCTGGACCTGGGTAAACCAACTACAAAATCCATGGCTATGTCTTCCCACTTCTATTCCGGTATAGGT
>NW_021400782.1:0-261 GCF_001605985.2 Dendrobium catenatum | reverse complement strand
ACTCTAAAATTAGAAAATTCCTTAAAATGAATCAGAAATGTAATAATATACCCCCTTAAATAAATAATCATTTTAAGCATAAATCTTTGTTAGGCAAATATGAGTTATTACTTAAGTCTTAATACGTCCTGCATACATCCTTATAGCTAATATATTCTTATTTCTTTATGAGATCATTGCTAATCTCCTGAACAATGAACATATATTGTGTCCAAAATGATAACTACTTAAAATATTATCATTTTTTTCTCAACTTTACAA
>NW_021400781.1:0-292 GCF_001605985.2 Dendrobium catenatum | reverse complement strand
ATTTAGGCACGCCGGCTCCTCGAAATCAAAAAATGCTCGTCTTCCTCGAAAGCTCTCTATGTTATGATGGATGCCATCTCCTCGACACGCCGGCTCCTGAATCGCCGCCAATTCCATTGTTGCCACCGCAGCCAACTCTGTCGTCCATCCTACAGCCTGCAGCACTGCCACCGCTACCTGCTATACCGGACCTTCCTAACTTTGCTTTGCCTCCACTTCCAACCATCCCCAGCATTCCAAAATTGTCATTGCCATCATTGCCTTCCATTCCCAGTATTCCATCACTTCCGTT
>NW_021400780.1:0-330 GCF_001605985.2 Dendrobium catenatum | reverse complement strand
GGTAGCAGTCTTAAAGCATAACTTGTTAAGTATTAGTCAACTTTATGATAAAAGTTATAATGTTAATTTTTTCTCATAAGATGTATTATAAGCAAAAATGGAATTGATATGTTGCATGGAAATAGGATAAATAACGTATACATACTTGATTTGAATTTTGCTAAATCTTATAGTACTTTTTTGTCTCAAAATAATTACTGATGAATCTTGGTTATAGCATAAAAGACTTTGTTACACATGCATGAAAAATCTTAGGAAAATTACCCAATAAGATTTAGTTAGAGGGATACCCAAATTAAACATAATTAAGGATCACCTGTGTGATGCATA
>NW_021400779.1:0-682 GCF_001605985.2 Dendrobium catenatum | reverse complement strand
TAATTTCATGATAACAACACAATCAGAGTTTTCAATCATAAAACAAATTACATAAAAATGTGGAAAAAGTAACAAAAAAGAACACACTAAATTTTATAGTGGTTCGGTCAAATCTGACCTACATCCACTCCTCGAAAACCTCCATTAAAGTTTTACACTAATCAGTTAGTGACTCTCCTTTTGCCCCCACGGCAAGGCAAAGAAGCACTTATAAAATCTTTTCACTAACCTAATGAGTAGAGTACTTTGAATCATTTTTCATCCTTCTAGTGAAGGAAGAGAATGCATAATCCTTTATACTCCCTCATGTCGTAGGCATTGAACCTTGAATCCTTTTACTCCCTCCTATAGTAGGCAAATAACCTAGATCAAATGCTAATGATCATCTCCATAGAGCAACCTGAAAGTTCGTTAGGGATGTTAAGTCCTTATGAACTACTCCCAAGGCTAACCAAGAGGGGGTGTGAATTGTATATTAAAACTAAAAAACACAATGACATCCAAAACAAAGATTCACCGCAAAAAAAATTAAAGTGCAAAAAATTAATGCGGAAATAATAAAGGAAAGAACACACTAGATTTATAGTGGTTCGATCAAACCTTGACCTACGTCCACTCCTCGAAGGCACCCTCCAAGTATTGCAATAAACTTAATGTCTCTCCTTTAGCCCCCACAGCTAGG
>NW_021400778.1:0-223 GCF_001605985.2 Dendrobium catenatum | reverse complement strand
CAGGATACTCTTCCTTCGTGGCTTGACTGGCTTCGACGCTTTGTGAATCGCAGATTCGCAAATCGCAAGGGCTTCCGAGAGTTCCGACTTCCCTTCAGTGAGATCTAGGTCAGTTTTGATTGTTCTGTTTGTTATTTTTTGTTTGATTTTTTGTTATTTTGATGGATTTTCATACCCAAATGATGCGTGTTTTGTGGTATTTCACATTTTCATGGATTCATGG
>NW_021400777.1:0-1414 GCF_001605985.2 Dendrobium catenatum | reverse complement strand
TATGCTTGAAGAAGATGATTGAGATGATTCTTTATTCAACTTTTAGATAATACTGAAAATTTATATCAATAAGAACAAGATATGATCTTCTTGGTAGAATAAGCAACAGAGGACATGTCATTCAACATTTACAGAATGGAAGTGACTACAAGTTGCAAAGCAGTTATCACTATTATTTAGCTTTTGTTTGAATAATTTTCAAGTTTTTCATATTCATGCTTCAATTTCTTAATAAGACTATTGGAATTTATATTGGTATTTTTTAGTTTACCATCACCATGAAGTTCTAACAGTCTAATTTGTGTGGACGTCAAACGTCATCCAGAGAATAATCAGAATGCAGCACGTCACCCCTTCGCTCGGTACCGCAGCTCGGTACTATTCGGTTCCGCTCGGTACCGCAGCTCGATACCACTGACTTGATGCATTTTGGTTGATTTCCGGACGACGTTCTGCATCAGACCTCCACACAGAATAATTTCTCAATCCAAGTGGCATTACTTTTTTTTAGGGAAAAGGTCAGGGATCATCCCACTTTCCATTTCTTGTAAAAGAATTGATAAAGAATAATGTTCAACTCAAGAAGTATAATAATATCTATAGAGCTTTAAGCCAAAAAGATTAAAATTTAAAAACATAAAAAAGCTGTAAAGACAGCAAAACCTTCTGCAGTTTGCAGGCAAAGGTGCGGTTCAAACTTCACACACGAAGGCACGGTTCGACTTCCACCTTCGCGAACTCGTTAACGAGTCGAGCTTGAATGGGCACAGCTCACTTGCACTCCTATCTTAAGGATCTGATTAAACACTAGAAATTATAAGCATACTGTTGTTGAACTAAAATAACTATCGGTGACAACTGAGATATCATATCTACTTGATAATGATTAAACAAGAACAAATCTATTCCAGGTAGGTGGGAAATTTTATTTAACAGATGGAGTTAAAAAAATTCTTCTAACTTGAAATATTTTATTTTTTCTTTATTTTTCTTTATTTTTCAGTATTTTCTTCTAAAATGATGATGAAATGCATAAAACATAACGATATGAATATCCAAAGAACATAATTTATATTTTTTTAAATCGTATAGCTGTAAAAGACAAGCAACATTCTCTATTAGAATTTATTCCTCATCAAAAATTATTTTGGTTGGACACAAATCTTGAGATATATTTAAATTAAAAATTTCCAGATATAATTAAAATAATTGGCATGATCGACACGAATCTTGAGGCTAAATTTAATTTTAATATTTTTAGAATTAAAATCATGGTCCTCTAAACATTAATTTTTAAAAAAATGTATGATTGAACTAAACATCTTAATAAGATGAATCCAAAGACATCAAAGGTAGCCCAATCCGAGTCCAAATAAGATCAAATCAAATATTTGAAGCACGTTTAAAAAACTTT
>NW_021400776.1:0-248 GCF_001605985.2 Dendrobium catenatum | reverse complement strand
CTTCTCGACGACTTGGCCGGTAGCGTTGAGAACATCCTCAATGATGTAGTGGATTGCCATGCGCGAGGGAGCGACGCAGACTTGTGGACATGCCGGAGGCCTGTAGGCTTGATTCTTGCGTGCGAGAGATAGATCATCAGTCTTCAGAGTCGAATCGGAAGTATAGGGAGCTGGAAGAACAGCGTCAGCCTCCCTATCAGATAAGGAAGCATCTCGACGGGAAGCGGCTAAGGGCTGAGATCGGAAAA
>NW_021400775.1:0-357 GCF_001605985.2 Dendrobium catenatum | reverse complement strand
GGTCGGAAGGACCGTAGTTGGCAGTATTTTGGGAGAACTGTGGGCATCAGGTGGTGGCCTGGTGGAGCTCAAGACCTCAAGTAGTGATCCGGCAGAATTCTAGACCTCATGTGATGTTCTGGTGGAGCACACGGCCTTTGATGATGATCTGGAGAAGACAAGGGCCTCTGGCAAAGGTGAGGGCCTCTGGCGAAGGTGAAGGCCGTTGGTAAAAGTGAGGGCCTTTGGCGAAGGTGAAGGTCGTTGATAAAAGTTAGGGCCTCTGGCGAAGGTGAGGGCCTCTGACAAAGGTGAGGGCCTCAGATAAAGATGTCAGGCCTGAATGTCGGGTCTTGAGCAGAACGTTGGGCCTTCAGC
>NW_021400774.1:0-337 GCF_001605985.2 Dendrobium catenatum | reverse complement strand
TTTCCCAGGCGAGGCCGCCGACAAAGACCTTCGTCAGTGTCGTGTCCCCGAACTGCGGCGGACCCATTGATCTCCGGCCGCCAAGGCCACTTTCTCTCTCAAGATCTCTGCCGTTGATCTGTCGAAGAGGAACAAGGAGAAGAGTAAAGAGGGAGGGAGAGGAGGGTTGGGGGTTATATAGGAGTAATGTTGGATATCTTGGATTGACTGAAAGAAAATGGAATGAGCAAATTTCTTAGAATAATCTGAAAAATATATATGAGGATATTCTTATACAGATTATTTTAAATTAAAATTTATTAATTTTATTTTAAATTAAAATAAAATTATTTTTATC
>NW_021400773.1:0-813 GCF_001605985.2 Dendrobium catenatum | reverse complement strand
TTTACCATTATTCAAAAGAAGTTGGCTAATTGGTCTTACAATTTTCTTTCTTTTGGAGGTCGTTTAGTTCTTATTAAATCTGTGTTGAACTCTATTCCGATTTATCTTTTTCATACTTTAATGCCTTCTTTTGCTATTTGTTCTAGAATGGAGAGATTGATTAACAGATTTTTTTGGGGGTCCAAATTAAATTCTAATGCTATTCATTGTGTGGCTTGGTACAAAAATTGTGGTCATTTAGAGGAAGGGGGCCTGGGTTGTAAGAACATCAATGATACCGCTATTGCTTTTAAGCATAAATTGTGGTTTGCTTTTAGATCTAATAGCAGTTTATGGGCTCGTTACATGAATGTTAAATATGTCATAATATGCATCCGATTTTATGCTCTTTTAAAAATGGCGACTCTCAGACTTGGAAAAGATTGTGTAACATTAAATGGGAAGTGGGGTATTTTATCCAATGGGGGTTGGGAAAGGGAGATGTTTATTTTTGGCAAGACAAATGGTTAGGGGATGTTTCTATTGACTCTCTTTTAAATACTCACACCATTGAGCCTATTAAAGTGTCTTCTTTTTTGCTGGATAATATCTGGAATTTGAATAAATTGAAAGATCTTGTGCCTAAATGTATGGTGGATATGATCTTGAATATTCCCTTACAACCTTCTTGCAACGATACTATTTTATGTTCTGCTTCTACTAATGGTAAGTTTCAAATGAGTAATATTTGGGAGAAAATCAGGATGCCTGCTCAGAAATCTCTTTTATTTAGTGCAATTTGGCATAGTTCTTTTCCTATTACTTATTCGATTT
>NW_021400772.1:0-318 GCF_001605985.2 Dendrobium catenatum | reverse complement strand
GACATCGATATTGATATGGATATGATATGAACATATGAATATTATTGATACGACAGATCCTGACATGATATTGATATATTGATTCGTTGTACTGATTGTTTGAATGGATTGTTGCCGTATGGATTTGATTTATCGTAGAATAGATTTCTCTATGAAGCAGATTGTATTGATTTGATTTCAATTGATCTTTGTATTGATTTGATTTCAATTGATCTTTCGCCATATTGATTTGATCGTTTATTGGATTTTAAGCCGATTGATACAATTGACTGGAAAGTGCCCTATTGATTGAGATGATTTCCCTATTGTAGCATCGTA
>NW_021400771.1:0-226 GCF_001605985.2 Dendrobium catenatum | reverse complement strand
AAAGAAGATTAAATTTCTTAGTGAGCCATGTCTTAAACAAGATATAATGTTAGTATCATGACTAAATAAATGAGAAATGTATCTCAACAAAAATTGGATGTGAATTATGTAGACAAGCAACAAGATTGATTCCCACTAAAGCATATAACAAGAAAGCAAAAAGTACATGAATCAAAGAATGCAATACATTGCAATCACAATCAGAATGCTCTTCATTCCATAATCA
>NW_021400770.1:0-286 GCF_001605985.2 Dendrobium catenatum | reverse complement strand
TGTGAAGGTTCAACTTCTTCTTCTGTTTCACTCAGAATAACATGAGTTTTTTTAGGATCTTCCTTATTGAAGATAGCTCTAAAGGATGCATCATTGTAATAGAGTGGTTCTTCAAAATCTTGTACTAGATGAATCAGATCATACTTCTTTTCCAAAATATAGGCAATCAGATGTCCTAAGGCTATATTTTTCTTTCTTTTATGATCAACATGATCAATTTTAGAGAGACCATAAATGTAGTCAATTAGAAGTTGGGCCTCATCTATAGGTTGTCTTGTCATTATCA
>NW_021400769.1:0-260 GCF_001605985.2 Dendrobium catenatum | reverse complement strand
TGCATGAAACCTTTTATTTTCTTTTGCTTTTCTTTTTTCTTTTATTTTCTTTTGCTTTTGTTTCCTTTTTGTTGTTTTAACTTTTTTTCATGTTTTCTTTTTTTTTTTCTTTTGTCTCTCTTTACTTAGTTTTCAAAATCATCGCTAATATGGTATTATATTCCTTGTCCTTATTTTTGGAAATTTGTAGTCAATATGTTTTATCTACTCAATCTCTTAGATGATAGGAATATTTTTGTGATTGTGTCTCTTTCTCTAAC
>NW_021400768.1:0-289 GCF_001605985.2 Dendrobium catenatum | reverse complement strand
GATATTCTGACATGATTACTAATAATTCTAATAAATCTATTAGCAAAAGAAAGCATTTTCTTTCCAAAGGCCACTTTCTATAAAGCTATTAAAGGTAGAAAGCTTAGGAGGCTTAGCCCAAAAGAGAGCCGAAGGTCCTTAGCATGGTAGGAGTACTGAAGCAGCCACCGGCGGCGGCTTCTTTGATGGAGCAGCGATTTAACGCCGGCGACGACAGAGAGAGGAACTTTCTGCTGTGTTGAGTATTTATTTACTGTTTACTGTGATATTGGCGCACGGCTCAATCTCT
>NW_021400767.1:0-225 GCF_001605985.2 Dendrobium catenatum | reverse complement strand
TGCTGTGGGTGCAAAAGGAGAGACACTATTGGTATTACTGCAATACTCAGAGGGTGTCTCTGGGGAGTGGATGTAGGTCTGGTTTAGGCCGAACCACTATAAATCTTGTGTCGTTTACTTTGCTGCTTTTTATTTTCTGCATTTTTCTTTTGTTTTAAAAAAATTTGTGGTTGAAAAACTTTTCTATATAAATTTCATTAAAAGTTTTATTTCGGTACAACTAAA
>NW_021400766.1:0-372 GCF_001605985.2 Dendrobium catenatum | reverse complement strand
AGAGATTTAATGCACGCATTGATTTCTTGAGCTTTATGGATTTCTTACTGTTCACTGATTTTATTGATTTCTATTCTGTATTAATTTTCGTATCTGCATCGACTTGTTGATCATGTGCGACTGATTCATTTGACTTGATTTGATTGACATGCATATTACTTCTATCGTGCTTTGATTTCAGTTGTAGGCTTTGGTGACCTGCTGGGCTATTTAAACTCATTATATGTGGTTAATGATTTCAGGTGCAGAGACTCCCGCGTGAAACTTTTTCGGTTACTAGTGTAGTTTTGCTTTTTGTAGCCTTTGGCAGACATTTGTTTTTGTAGCCGAAGCCCGAATGGCTATTGTATATATTCTTTTGGACGCTCCTTT
>NW_021400765.1:0-234 GCF_001605985.2 Dendrobium catenatum | reverse complement strand
ATTTACTTAGTTTAGGCTATAAGTAAATGGAAGAGATTAGGATTTGGATCCTATACGGAAGAGGATTATTTGTTGGTTTCTTCCTCCAACAAATAAGGCAGAAGAGACTTGGAATTTGGTTCCAAGTTCAAATAGTTCATGCAATAGTGTATTTGAAACTTTTGGATGTTTCAAAATAATATGCATGAGGATATTTGTTGGTTTCTTGTTCTAAAAAATGAGATAGGAGAGCTT
>NW_021400764.1:0-887 GCF_001605985.2 Dendrobium catenatum | reverse complement strand
GAGAAAAAATAGATTACAGACTGACTCAACCCTATCCATTCCACTTCTGCATTTGCATCGTTTGTTCGTCCAACCTTTGATTCCTGAAATGTTAGAAAAAATAGATTTTTGATTAGAGAAGAAAACTGTGCCACTAAAATATACTAAAGAAAGAGACACAACCAACAGAATTTTTCAATCATCTAATGGATTTAAGAGATGCAAACCATTGACTACAAATTTTCAAAAGCAAATGCAAGGCATATGATATCATATTAGCGATGATTTTGAAAAAATTTTGATAATTTTTTTTTTTATTTTTTATTTTTTAAGAATAAATCAAACAAACAAAACAACACAAAAAGGAACAAACAAAAAAGAAAGAAAGGAAAAATAAGGAATGCAAGTAAAGAAATCAAGTTCATGCATTTATGTCAATCACACCCAATCTGGTCCTTAATGAGCTGAAAGTATCGAAGGCCAGTGGTTTAGTAAAGATATCGGCTAGTTGATTTTCAGTTGACACATGGTTTACCTCAATGTCCCCCTTTTGTCACATGATTTCTAATGAAGTGATGTCTAATGTCAATGTGCTTAATTATTGAATGTTGGATATGATTCTTAGATATACATATGGCACTAGTGTTGTCACAAAAAATTGAGATAGTGCTTATCGGAACTCCTAAATCTAATACCTGTTGTTTCAACCAAAGAACTTGGGCCACACAACTTCCAAAAGCAATGTACTCCACTTCAGCAGTAGAAAGTGCAACTGAGTTTTGTTTCATGCTAGACCATGAGACCAAAGACTGTCCAATGAATTGACAAGTTCCTGAAGTGCTTTTCCTGTCCACCTTGCATCCTGCAAAATCAGAGTCAGAAAATCCAACAATTTCAAAAGAAGTGTT
>NW_021400763.1:0-201 GCF_001605985.2 Dendrobium catenatum | reverse complement strand
CAAAGGCATGAAGCCTACAGAACCCGATCCTCCTATATTGATCAATAGGAGTCGACAGGGTTCGAACTATCAAATAGATACACGGTTGTAGGGACCGATGTATTTGTTCCAATACATTCTTTTTAGGCCTTCAAGGCTTAAAATCAGGAAAATTCATAAACAAATGCACAAAGCATACGAGAAACCCGATCCCCTATCGAT
>NW_021400762.1:0-497 GCF_001605985.2 Dendrobium catenatum | reverse complement strand
TATTACTTATATAACTATAAGGGATGCTTTAAATAAACCATTCATGAACTAAATAAGTGTATGTTTCCATATGAATGTGTATGCTTGCTATGCTCATGAGTTCATTGCATGTAGAGAGGAAAACATGTGTAGAACAAGTAAAGAAAAGAGCATGGGGATCATTCATGAGTTGTCCATTTGTATAAAGTGAGACATTTGCATTTGCCTCAAGTATCCATAAACTTACAAGGTAATATGAGTCATAAGAGTGTCATAATGAGCATAAAAGAAATTGCCATTTCTATGTAATTGCGTGAAAGTAAAGTTTTCTAAATTTAGAAGAATATCCATTCCACCTACCTCAATCCGTGCACCCCTTTCGTTTGTCTGAACAAGTCCTTTCCTTCCACACAGTTAAAATCTAAAAGAGGCATACAACAAATGCATAAATAATTGTTTCCCCTCACGATTTCCTAAATTCTTAAACGAAAGTAAAATGCAGAATTCAACCTAATGTC
>NW_021400761.1:0-983 GCF_001605985.2 Dendrobium catenatum | reverse complement strand
AAATTTACAATAGCATGGAATATTGTAAAAAATTTATATTTAAGACTACTTTTTCGCAACTTTATTATTCAAGATGGCAATTATGACTTGTTTGATTACTATTTTCTCACTATTTAAAAAAAAAATTAATGATATAAAATTATTTTTTATAACCAGAACAATTAATTTCAATCACAATAACTTCACAATCAATTTTAAAAAATACTATATAATTTCAAACATATCCTTAATCACAAGCTCCCAAACATTCCCATGTATGTTAGGTCTTCAATTTAAGACCTTGTGATTGGAGCTAACGTACCCAATTGTTAGCACAAGCGAAGCTTAGTGAGTAGGTGTGTCAATTTCGGGTCACGGGTCGAGTTTGGGTCGAACCCGGACCTGACCAGACACTATTCGGATCAACCCGAACACGACCCGTTTTTTGCAAATGGGTCGATTTTTCAAACACGAACTTGACCCGCTTAGAATACAGGTCAACCTGACATGACTCGAATGACCCGGGACCGACAAAAAAATTGTTAATTTTCGTGTAAAAAAAAACGGGTCAATCTCTGATTATCGGGTCAAAGACAGATAAAGAACGAGCCAATCTCGTGTTTCCGGGTCAATTTCTGGTTACTGGATCAACCCGAACCTAACCCGATTTTTAAAACGAATCGATTTGTTTATCCTGAACCCGACCCATTTTGGGTCCGGGTTGGCCCTAACCCGAAATTTTTTGGTTGGATTTTCAAGTCGTGTCAAATATTGACACCCTGTTAGTGAGGATATAATTAAGTTATTTTCCTATTTAAAGTAAATTCATTAGTTAATACTAATATATATTTTTAGGACAAATATTTTTTAAATAAAATGCTAACTTCATAGGATTGATATATTAATGCGATTATGAGATACAACAAGAAATATTAAATATTAAAATAATATAACATTTAAATTTGATCATAATACAAACCAGAACTAAGCAATTGCTTATAGCA
>NW_021400760.1:0-394 GCF_001605985.2 Dendrobium catenatum | reverse complement strand
GATTGGTAGTTCGGAGGGTGCCGACGACTATCAAAGCTATGCCCTCTTATGCCGGTCCTTGTGTGGATTGGTAGCTCGGAGGGCATTGATGACGATTGAAATTTGCTTTCTAGCAAAAGGTAGAAACAACTCGACGGTGGCTTCCCTTGGGGAGAGATTTGGCAATAGAAATGCCTTTAAGAAGATTTTATTATAATTAGCGGACAAGTAAAACTCTGTAATATGTGGCGACTGGGTTGAAGTTCGATGGCAGTCAGGTGAAAGTCTGACATCGATCGAGCAGAAGTACAACGATGGGAAGAATTCCGACGAAAGTCCTGTGACGGGCAGAAATCTAACGATGGGAGAAAGTCCAATAACAGGAAGAATTCTAACAAAAGTTATGCGACGAGCA
>NW_021400759.1:0-1094 GCF_001605985.2 Dendrobium catenatum | reverse complement strand
GACAGGGTTCGAACCATTAAGCAAATATAAGGTTGTGGGGACCGGTATATTTATTTTAATATATTTATATTAGACCTTCAAGGCCTACAATAATATGAATTCACTAATAAAGGCACGAAGCCTACGAAATCCGATCCTCTATCGATAATTCGATAGAGTTGATAAGATTCAATCAACAAAAGATAAATGACCCCGAACACTCCGATGATGGCCATGTTGAATGCAGATATCAACTGGAGGGGTTCCCAAATATTTTCAAATGTCTCCCAAATATGTAAAGTTCATTTCAAAAATTCCATAGCTTCATCAAAAATACCCATAAAAATCCAAAAAACCAAAACTCCACAAAATCCAAACATCCTAAAATTCAAATTTGAAGATATTTAAAATTAAAATAAATCCATCAATACTTAAAGCAAAATCCATCCACCCTCCGCAACAGTTTGCCGAGGTGGATAAATTTAAAACTACTTCAGCTCACAAAAGAGTCAAATGCCTAGTCGAAAATATCACTAGGATCCATTCTCAAGTAAGGACATGTACGTGTTCTCTAACCGACAGTTTTGTCACCAAATGACACTGCAGGTACACGATTATGACCCGGGGCCCTCTGAACCGAGTGGTTTTGCCGCCAAATGGCACCAGAGATAGTGGTTATGGCCAGAGCCAATACGCTCCTTAGTGGCGTTAAATACTTTAGATATGAATCAAAAGAATATGATTGATAGGGCATAAAGACCTATGTTAGCTAAGGTGTTTTTAAATTTGTTCCCTTAGGCAAATACCCATCCTAGGTCTACAAGGTTCCCTTGGATGAAGCTACCCATGGCTGCCGACAAGGATCCTTTTATTAGGTTGGGTCGACTACCTCCTCTGACTAAGTAGACCAGCAACCACGATGGCCCGGGACAACAGAACCATGGGATCTTGATCGGGCCCATCATCCATTCCCCCACCATACGCTTTAAGTGAGAGATGGTGCAATTTTTATTTTAAATATCAAACTTTTCAAACCTTTCCAAATACCCAAATCCAAATCCAATTTCCAAAATTTCATACCCATGCTGCTACTATATGCCAGATAACACGTATAT
>NW_021400758.1:0-4891 GCF_001605985.2 Dendrobium catenatum | reverse complement strand
TTAACCTATTAATAACTATTAAATTTAAACTTATTAATAAAAGTAAATGTATGTAGCATTAAATAATATTAATAATTAATAAATTTAAACAAATTAATAAAAATAAACGTACAGAATTATTAACCTATTAATAACTAATTAATAAAAGTAAATGTATCATATTAAATGGCTTTTAAGTTTATTCGCAGCATTAAATAGTATTGCTTACTAAATTTAAAGTAATTAATAAATATATACTATATAATATAATAATTATACAAATTAATATTCATTATCGCTAATTAATGCCGCTTAAATTTCTTTTTTATTGATTTGCACTTTAAACTTCCACAAATTAATTTGTTTTAGCATGTAATAAATTTGCACTTTTGATCTACAAATGCTAATTAATTTGTACTTTTGATCTTCTAATAGCTAATGAAAAAATGTAAACTATCATCTCTAAGGCTGAAATTGCATTTTTTTAAGAGTCGAACTATCAAAGGTCAAAAATATGAATATGTATGAGGACTTTAGTGAGATTGTAACTACTTATTTAATTATAACGTTATATAGTAATTTAATGAGATTGCAACCTCTTCTTTGTCAATTATGACAGTTTTAAAACGCAAAGGTCAAAAATATGAATGGGTATGAGGACTTTATTGAGTTGTAACTACTTTTTGATAATATACAGTTATTATAGTAATATATGGGAGCCCGTCAAATTATTAATTTTGCTTCTGTTATATTAATCAGTCATAAATGATTTTGGTTTAATACCTCTTTTGTCCACGAAAGAAAGGAAGACCGCAAGGGTGAGCTCTTCCTTCTTCTTCCTCCTTTCCTGTGACTCATCAGCAGAGCCCAAATTTTGACTCTTCTTCTTTTCAATAATTTAATGTCTGAGTAAGTACTTTAAAAATGAACTAATACTTCCTTTCTAGCTTTGAATTGATTTTATTCACATGTTTGCATTTGCAAATATACTAATATGCCCCATATATAAATATCATCAATTGACATTTGCAAATATACTAATTTGTCATATATGAATACTATGGATACATTCAAACCACCTGACTACATCTCTAGAAATTAGGTAATGCATGTCCTGAGTAATATCCTACGTCTTAATATTATAAACATGTAGAAATTTTTAAACTTCTCTTTTTTTACAGTTGGTGATTCAATATTTTCATTACCATGTTTATTTGTCTAATCACTTTGAAGCAAATCCCAGTGGTTTATCATTCGGATACGTTTGGAGTAGTATATGCCCGTAGTAGATCTCCATAATACTGTAAGGCCTAAATTGAGCAACTCCAAGAAGCTTGCAGCCTTTCTAAAACACAAGGTAAACTCCAAATCAATCCTAAAATTTTTCATTGAGTTTTTACTGCAAGTCTTTGGAAGGACTCTAAAGTTTTCCCTTGCACTAACTATTGAGCCTTGATTGATCCTTTGATTTTTTTTCTTAAGCAAAAAAAAAAAATATTAAGATTTGGTTGGCTATGAGAATTGCTTAATTTGTATATGAAATGCATGTCTTATGAATTGATGGGAAGCTTAAAGCCAAAAAATAGAGGCAAGAAGTGAACTCTTTTTTTAAAATGCATTTCTTTGGAGTTTTTTGCTTCTTTGATGTTGAAAAAATCATCTTTTTTCCTACTATGAATGTTTATTTCTTTTATTTATATGATGGTAAAAGTATTGTCTTATGTTAACTCATGCCTTTGTAAAGGAGTATCCTCTCATATGACAATATGAGAGGATATTCCTTTACAAAGGCATGAATCGAGCCAATCGAGCCTCTCTCGTTTTCGCCCTAGCCGCCTCCAGGTGATTTTAGGGTTACGAGAGATTCTCCTATTTTCCGATCGTTTTTTCCCGCTGGTTTCGAATTTTTGCTCTGTTGCTCTTCCTTTTTTGGGCAGCTGGTGGCGCATCTGATTTTTTTCCCCTTCTTTGGATCCTTGTCTTGCAGATATGGCTTCTTCCAACCCATGGGGGAAGGTATCCAGCCCGATCCATGGTAAAAGTAAAGGTTTCTTCAACTTGGAAGGTGAAGCTCCATCCAAAGCCCCTTCTAGGTCTTTCAAAGATGTTTTGTCGGGTGATCCGATGCAAGGTGATAATGGTCCTAAATTTACCCAGTCGGTTATTAATGGTGCTCATGCTGTTCTTATTTCTAATGAGGACATTCTTAAACTAGCATTCCCTTTTAAATTTACTTTAGTTGGAAAATTTAATCTTCGCAGACCAAATCTGGATACCATTCGGATGTTTTTTGCAAATCTTAAACTTTCTGGTTTTTATTCTATAGGATTACTGGATTCGCGCCATGTAGCGATTCAACTATCTAACGATATGGATTATAGTCATATTTTTGCTAGACGTACCTATTTCATTAGTAACTGTCAAATGAAAGTTTTAAAATGGACTCCTTTTTTTTTATATTCAAGAGGAATCCCCTATTGTGCCGATCTGGATTTCTTTTTCGAATTTGCGTTTACTTTTTTTTAATCCTCAAGTCTTGCATGCTCTCAGTTCTGTTTTTGGAAGGCCCCTGTAAACCGATCAAGCGACTGCTTCCAGGACTAGGCTTTATGTTGCTCGATTCCTTGTGGAAGTTGATATCTCTAAGAAACATGCGAAAGAAGTTTGGGTTGGTTCCAGAGATTTTGGTTATATGCAAAAGGTTGAGTTTGAAAAAGTGGCGAATTTTTGTTCTCACTGTATGATGCATGGTCATGGGGCTATGCTTGCTTTAAATTGCATCCTGATTTGAAAAAAAATATTACATCTAATGTTGAAATAGTTGATTTATCTGTGAAGGAACAGGGTCCTGTGGTTTCGGAGGCCACACGGGTAGGGGATAAAGATATTGAAATGGAATCGGTTCAGGTAAATTCGTTATATGTAAATCATTTAGATATACCGAATAATTTAAATATTGCTAAAACTGCCGTGGAAGGTAATTTAGTCAGAAAGGAAGATGTTACTATTCCTAATTTATATGTTTCAATTGACTCTATGCTTCAGGATAATGTTCTAAATCAAGAAAAAATTGTTATGGATACTATGCTTAAGAATACTATTGCTAATGTTACCATTAATGTTAACTCTGAGATTAGTGATAGTGAAGAAGGATAAATTGTTCCTTCTGCGATTGTGGATAAGAATAAGGCTCACCAGTTAACCAATATTGAAAATGGGGAAGCTGATTCTGAAAAATGTGAGGATGAAGGATCTACTTCTAATTCTCTGCGGGAGGAAGAGTTTATTAAAATTAATAGAAAAAAGGGAAGAAAAAAAATAAAGAGGTGTTTCCTGCTACTCCACGTTCCACTAGAACCCAAGCTAAATTTAAAGGGAGTTCTAATGGTTAAGTCTCTTATCTGGAATATTAGAGGGGTGGGGGGTAAAGACTCTAGAATTAGAGTTAGGAATCTTTGTAGAATTCATAACGTCAACTTATAAGTTTTACTTGAACCTATGATTAGATCGGACAAAATTGTTGCTACTACTTCTAAATTGGGTTTCTCTCATAAATTTGCAAATTGTTCTAATAAGATATGGATTTTGTGGAATGATGCTATTAAAATTGATATTTTAGGTGATTTTGTTTAGGTTGTTCACGTTGATATTGAAATGTTTAATTTCAACTGTAATGCCTCTTTTGTTTATGCCGCTTGTTCCAGAGTTGGCAGGTTGTCTCTTTGGGAGCAATTATGTAATTTTGCCTCTGCCAATGTGGGGCCGTGGTGTGTTGGTGGAGACTTTAATACCATTGCTAATGCTACACTGTATGAACATATTGCATTAATCAAATTTCGCTAACCAATCATCACACCTTCCAATAGGTTAAGATTCGGCTAGCTATGTATAAACTCAATTGCTCTTTAAATCATATCTTGAGAGAAGGCAATGCTTGTGCTTATTGTTAACATTAGAGATAATGGTGTTTGCATTAATTTTAATACCGATATGCTTAGCCTCGTTTCTAGCCTTCCAAATGAACCATAAAATGAATATAGGCAAAATATTAAAGATGTGACCCTTAGTAGAAGTCATCCAATCAGAAAGCATAGCATAGATGTTATCATTACCATTCATAGTATAAACTTTGTTAACAGAGTTAGCAAAAAATCTCCAAATAGTTTGGGCCGTAGGGATACTAATAAAAACATGCTCAAAACTTTCAATATTAAAACAGCACTAACATTTAGAAGGAAGGAGAAAACCTTTATTCCAGAGCCAATTATCCACAGGTAAAAACCCTTTAATGCATCTCCATGCTAGAATGGAATAAGAAATCGGAATGCTATTGTTCCACAAGGCCTTAAAGACCATAGACTCCGGTTGCTTAACTCTGAACCATATTAAGTTTAAATTTGCCATTTGAGGAAATGTTAAAAAGGATACAATCCTTATCATTCAACTGAAGAGGAATACTAAGAATTTGATTAAGCAGCTCATGAGGAATAAGGTTACCAAGCTCAATAATATTCCAATTAACATTCACCAACAAACTAGAAACTTTAGTGTTTATAAGAGTATGAGTATTAAGCATGCTATCAATAGACCCATTGCCCAACCATTTATCCTGCCAGAAAGATATATCACCTTTGCCCAAACCCCATTGAACAAATTGATCGGCTTCCCAACTGATCTTACACAATCTTTTCCAAACCAAAGAGTCAGAAGTTTTGAAACTGCAATATAGAGGATGAACATCCTTACAATATTTAAAATGCATAAAATTAGACCAAAGACTGTTATTCGTTCTAAAAGCAAACCATAACTTATGGGAGAAAGCATGCACCATATCCAAAATACTCTTGCAACCCAAACCACCTTCATTAACCGGCCTACACACTTTAGTCCACGAAGCCCAATAAATACAAGA
>NW_021400757.1:0-314 GCF_001605985.2 Dendrobium catenatum | reverse complement strand
AAAGAGATTTTAAAAATTTTAAGGATGAATCGGACAATAAGATTTATAGATCAAATTATATAAATCAAATTTTGGAATATATGAATTCATTTTATAAATTAATGATAAAAGCTCTCGAGGATAATAGGATATCCCCTAAACTTGAAGATTTCACTAATCCTATTTTATATCCTAAATTTATGCAATACCTAAAAAGACAAATGAATAGTAGTAGTAGACTTAGGAATCCTTTTCTAAAAGTTAAATGTAATAATTGTGGATTGTTTGGACACATTGCCCACACCTGTACTTTGAAGAAGAAAACTTATTTGGTG
>NW_021400756.1:0-227 GCF_001605985.2 Dendrobium catenatum | reverse complement strand
GTCTGATAATCTCCGCCTCCAGCATTTCCCGGATCAGTTTTTCAATCGCATCTTTCTGAATCTGTGGGTAGTAGTAAGCATGGTTTAAAATTGCGCAATATGAGGCTCGCCTTTGCGCAATTCCAATAAAAAACGCCTCGATACTTACGCCTCTAGTTTTTTTAATGAGGCTTGCGCCTCAACTTGGTTGAGGCCCGCCTTGAGACCCGCCTTGCCTCACTGGCATG
>NW_021400755.1:0-265 GCF_001605985.2 Dendrobium catenatum | reverse complement strand
TTATGCCACATTGCTACACTAAGCAATGTGGAAATTAATTGGAATTTCTCCCATCTTTTTTTCCTTCTCACAAATCCGATCCGTTTAAAGATTAGTTCATTGTTAAGCAGAACATTCTATGAAATTACAATAAATTGTAAGTATCAATAAATTTAGGAATTATTTGGAATCACATTTATTTTATATTTTATATTTATTTTTTAAAACATATTTAATTGATATACTTTAATATTTTTTTAATAAATTAAATTGTTTATAAAAATAC
>NW_021400754.1:0-320 GCF_001605985.2 Dendrobium catenatum | reverse complement strand
TGTAGATAAGACACTACCCAGAGATTTCGCCCTCATTGTGCGAGGACTTTATGATCTGAGTTCTAGTTTCCTATAAGCGCAAACCCCTATAGTTAATTACCCCTCTCGATCACGAGAGAGAACTTTCGATTAAGGCTAGTCATCAATTAGGTACATAGAGATACATGTTATCTGGCATATAGTAGCAACATTGATTCGGGTATTGATGAGTTTGGAGATTTGAAAATTTTGATATTTAAAATTGAAAATTGCACCATCTTGCACTTAAAGTGGATGGTGGGGAAATGGATGATAGACCCGATCAAGATCCCATGGTTCCG
>NW_021400753.1:0-276 GCF_001605985.2 Dendrobium catenatum | reverse complement strand
GAACGTCATATTTGAAAACCGTTTGGTAACTCAAATTGTAGTTCGAACTTTCCAACAACGCTTGATTTTGCCTCGAGATTTGTGCCCGATCAAAATTATTTTTTTATGATATATCAATTATTATTATTATTATTATCTTTTTTCATGCACATGAAGATTTACATACATATCACATATTATTTATTTACATAGATATCACATATTATTTATTTATTTATGTATCCAATATCTAAATCATATATTCACTTATGTACTATTCTGTGTTCAAGACTTTGT
>NW_021400752.1:0-707 GCF_001605985.2 Dendrobium catenatum | reverse complement strand
CGTTTCGGGTTCGGGTTGACCCTAACCCGAAATTTTCTGGTCGGATTTTCGGGTCGTGTCAAATATTGACACCCCTAATTATAATGTTACTCTTCTTAGCTTCATACACACCATATTTCTGTGAGCATGCTATAGCAAAAAATGGGCGACAACTTCGTTTCAAAACATAAAAAATTCATATTAAGTTTTCATACGTCACTAAAAATCGTCTTGATCCAATCCGAATCTCAAGGTTTATTAAAATTAAAAACTTTTCAAATTAAATTTGGAACAATCCAAACTTTGATTTCGGCAAACTTATTGTCAAAATGAAAGTCTTGAAAAGAGGAACCCAACAACACCAAAATCAGTCCAAACTGAGCCCTAATGGGTTCAAATGAAGTGACCAAAGCACATTTGAAAAGTTCAAAGCTTAAATTAGATGATCAAATAATATCCAAATATGCAATGCTTATTTGGAGGCTTGAAGAAGCATCTCGAAGCTCCACTACATCATCACCAACCCGAACCCTCGCCACCAAACCGTCATTGTTGGACCTCTACCCGACCATTGCCGTCGGACCTCTGTCCAATACCTTCCATCGAGGAAGGACATCATTTGTATTCAAGAACAAACATTAGTGTATTCATTTTATTTGAGCAAGACTTCATATAGTTTTTCTTCCTTTTTATGGATTTTCATGTCAAAATTATATTGTCTCTTATGA
>NW_021400751.1:0-232 GCF_001605985.2 Dendrobium catenatum | reverse complement strand
CTCCTTCTCTCTCCCTCTCTCTCTCCCTCTTATTCTTTCTCTAGCTTGCTCTCTCTCTCTCCCTCTCTCCCTATCTCTCTCTCTATCCATCTCTCTCTCTCTCTATCCCTCTCCCTCTCTTGCTCTCTCTCTCTCTCTCACTCTCTCTCTCTCTCTCTCTCACTCTCTCTCTTGCACTCCCTTGCCCTTTATTGTTTTCCCTCTCTCTATCTCTCTCTATCTCCCCCTCTCT
>NW_021400750.1:0-298 GCF_001605985.2 Dendrobium catenatum | reverse complement strand
TTTATGCCAATCTACAAATGAGATTATCCACATTACAACATCTTATGTTCTAAGATAAAATGATCCAACCCTAAGACCTTGTTCTCTTCAATTCCAATCCAATCTATAAGTCAGACATATAATTCATCACATAACTCAAGCCATACAACTAACTAATCTAAAATATACTCTTTCACTTCTACCAATCATCTAGATATCCTCTAAAATCTCACCTTAAAAAAAACTTATGCATCAGCTTTATTATCATGATTATTTTCACATCTCTTTTATATGATACATTGTACCTTATTTATAAGTA
>NW_021400749.1:0-211 GCF_001605985.2 Dendrobium catenatum | reverse complement strand
CACTGGGTCTAACACCTGACTCCTTGTCTCCTACCGCATATGGTCCTTTCGACATCCGTCGCCTACTACGGTCCGTTCGACCTCCATCAACAGACAACAGTCTTTCTGACCCTGGTCTCTTGCCGACTATGGTCATTCCGACTGAACAAACATATATATGTAACTCCTAACATCTAATGCAATCTATATGATGTATAGTTGCTACATCAAT
>NW_021400748.1:0-1987 GCF_001605985.2 Dendrobium catenatum | reverse complement strand
TATTAAGCTTTAAAACTAAAATTATTTTCTGTAGGCACTCTAGAATTTGCTAAAGCCCCCTCCCTAAATTAAAAAGAATGCATTTTGTGATTAATAATGCATTTTCTTTCCATATATTAATTGTTTAGGTTGTTATATATAACATCTTGGGATTTTATTATGATAACCTTACAGGTTCAGTTAAGTCTAGATTTTTCTTTTTATAATGTAATTTATAATTAATGTCGAGTTATGAAAGTTTTCAAAAGTGAGGTATTTCAAACACTCAGTACTTAAAGAGAAACAGAAAGGCCCTTCATAGAGAATTTCTTATTCATTCGGGTACCCTTTTGGAGGACGAATGATACGGAGCCCGAAGGAGACGATCTAAAGGGAGATGATCCAGAGAAGGATGATCCACTCAAAGACAAAGGAGAAGAAGAAATGCCTGACTTTTAAGACTTGTGTCATTCATTAGGATTAAAACTCATGTTATTATTGGGTGGGTCTAACCACCATTACTTTTCTACAGATCCTGGGTTGTACTTATACAGTACTTGCGGTGGACTTTCTTTACTTTACTCTATGGATTTATATTTATGTATTTATATTGATTGTGAAATATAACTTATCTTTTTATTATATTTCTTTCTTACATGTGCTTGGCCTGATTTTTTCTAGGCTCTCAAGTATAAAAATATTTTCTACTCATAATTAATATTCAAAATTTTAAGAATTAAATAAAATAAAAACTTAATGACCTAGGGAATAGCCAAAATCATTCGGGGTTCTATGCATATTAATGCATTTTTCTCTCTCCTTCTATAAGACACTTCCCCGCTTGCTAGTAGAGTCTAAATAATTTGTCTTATGAGGATGAAATATCAGACCTGGGAAAGTCTAGTCTTTTTTAAAAAAATAATTTTATAAATCTTTTAAAAAATTTCATGCATACCTGATTTAATACCTTTTAACTAGCATGCATTGCATTAGAAATTAACCTAATTAAAATTTTAATTGTATTAGCTCTAAGGGCATTCACCCTATATAAGTATAATGTTAATTAGAAAACTCTCTAGGCGTCAGCCTTATTTCCAAAAAACTGAGCTATTTATCCATCTTTCATAAAGACTGAACAGCATGGATTTTACTTGCTTAGGTGGTTAGTTGGCTTTCCATTTCAGGCAGGACATAAGCCCGTATTGTATTAGTTATAACACGGGTGTTAGTGTTAGGTATTAAACACTAAATCTAACTTAGATCTAAAATTCAATGATACTATATTCAATGTCTCATAGTATGTCTCATCAGTGGGTAAGTTCTCTTTTCCTTAGGAATTAAAAATCCTACCTATCTGCATCACATGGATGACACCACATCCATCTTTCCCCTCTATATGGTCTGAGTGCATAATATCTTTTCTCTAATCTCTCTTCATTACCTTAGTCCCTCTGAATGCTAAGATAAATTATGTATGTTGATTAAGCTGAGTTGAGCCCTTTCTTTTCCTTTGAGTAGGATTTCCTAGTCTCCCCTCTATGTCATTCCCCTTTTGGGAAGAATAATATTATTTCCTTAATCGAGAGTATTCTCAGGCTCCATCCTGAGATGTAATTAATCACGGGGGGCTTGTGCCCATTGGAACAAAATTCCATAATAAATAAACCCCACTCGAGCTGATGTATAGGGTGGGGGAAATCCCGTGACATTAATCGGGTCGTGCATATTATCACCCATCAGGGTGCACTAGAAAGAGATGCTATTCTCAATGGTTGATCATATATAAGATATAATTTACCCTCCTATTAGCCCACTTGTGAAGAGTACAGAGGCCTGTGATTATTTTTATTCATTTTTTTCCGGGGGGGGGGGGGGGGTGCGGTCGTATACCATATACATTGTATAGCGGTGGTGTACTTTCAGAGGTTTACACTTTTCCATAGAAACTTTGTTATCAGGTATTAAAAAAACTTAAGAATTTTTGTTGTATTAATCTAATACACTATAT
>NW_021400747.1:0-264 GCF_001605985.2 Dendrobium catenatum | reverse complement strand
GTCTGAGCTCAACAAAGTTGGTTTGACCATCTGAGTCCAGTAGAGGGAACGATTGAGCCAAGTGGCTCTAAATTGATTTAAAATCAATTAGAAGGTGTTTGGGTCAATTTGGGCCAACCCAGGTTGACTTGCTCAACCAGGTTGACCCAGGGTCTGGCTCTGGGCTCAGCAAACTCAGTTTGACCCACTGAACTGGATAGGAGAGATCTTGGGTCTTGGCTTGGTCAATTTGACCAAGTTAACCCCTTGCTCCAAGGGTTTAGC
>NW_021400746.1:0-292 GCF_001605985.2 Dendrobium catenatum | reverse complement strand
TTTGTCTAATCCAAATTAGGCAAATAAAACTCAACTCTTTGAATACAACGATTCAAGGAGACATCTTTTTTATTTGTAGCCTCAAAGCTACTAATCTTCATTTACCTTTATAGGTTCCAAAAGCTTTAGAAGATGTAATACCTTAGCCCAAAAGCTATAGGTTCTCTTCTCTCTTTAACTCCAAAAGTTAGAGAGAGTTCTCCTACATTTAGCCTAAAAGCTAAATGTTGGATTCCTATCTTTCTCCTCTTAGCTTCAAAAGCTAAGGAGATTTCTCCAACATGTAGCCCAA
>NW_021400745.1:0-315 GCF_001605985.2 Dendrobium catenatum | reverse complement strand
TTACAATATTATTAATATCAATAGCCACTTTTTCCCATTATTTTTTAGCAAGTTAAAAAAAGAAAAAAATAGCCACTTTTTCCCACATAATATTAGCATCCTCATGCACAGATAAAGTCTTAAGATTTAAAATATTACTCTCAAAAATATTTTTGTTAATATTCTTTAAATGCCTCATCTAATCATAGAATATCGTTTTACTTTATTTTTTATTTTCTGCCCCTTTATCTTAAAGTCCAAAACTAATAAATGATGTTGGGTACATAAATTTTCACTAGGAATAACTTTACAATCTTTGCAATCTAAACAATCTAA
>NW_021400744.1:0-200 GCF_001605985.2 Dendrobium catenatum | reverse complement strand
AATAAATACTGAGTCTTGTATAATCCCTAACATCCACAACTCTATTATTACTTAAACAAATAAAACAAAAAAAAAAACTCTCTCAGCTGTACACACCATACATTATAATATAGATATTCTTAATTCCACTAAGCTTTAATGCTAACCGTTGGATGGACTAAGAAAAAGATCAGCCAATGCATGCTAACCTAAGTGGAATC
>NW_021400743.1:0-585 GCF_001605985.2 Dendrobium catenatum | reverse complement strand
AACCCAGATTGACTATTTTCTTATTAGAAAATTAAATGGTTTATATTGCAAAGATTGTAAAGTTATTTCGAGTGAAAATTTATGCACCCAACATCGATTATTAGTTTTGGACTTTAAGATAAAGGGCCAAAAAATAAAAAAATATAGTAAAACAATTTTCTAGGATTAGATGGGAGCATTTAAAGAATAATAACAAAAATATTTTTGAGAATAAGATTTTAGATCTTAAGATTTTTTCTATGCATGAGGATGTTAATGCTATGTGGGAAGAAGTGGCTAGTGATATTAAGAATATTGCAAAAGTTATTCTTTGAGTATCAAAGGGAAAAGCTCCTAATAGTAAAAATAATTGGTGGTGGAATCCAAATGTGAAATAAAAGATTAAAAATAAAAAGTTTTATTATAAAAAAAGGTTTAATTTTAAAAATTATGATAATTGGAAAATATATAAAGTGGCTCGTAAGGATGATAAGAAAGCAATATGCGATGCAAAGAAATTAGCTTTTAGTGATTTATATAATAGATTAGATACTAAAGCGGGAGAAAGTTAAATGTATAAGTTAGCCAAACAAAGAGATAGGAGTA
>NW_021400742.1:0-242 GCF_001605985.2 Dendrobium catenatum | reverse complement strand
TCGATGTTATGTTTCGACTTTTCGAATACAAATTTCTCCTGAAGTCATGGACAGATTGAACCGTTTAAAGATCATACAATTTTTGCAATTTCCTAAATTCTAGCAAAATGTCTCACTTATTTATGAGTTAATCTCAATGTGGAATATTTCAAAGCAATGCTTTATTCTAATAGGTCGGCCTATTCCTTTCACTGCTGATGAAGTTGCCCTTCTTACTAGTTTGCCAATAAAGGAGAAGAAAT
>NW_021400741.1:0-480 GCF_001605985.2 Dendrobium catenatum | reverse complement strand
CGTATGATTCATACATTATATTAGATAATCCACATGGAAGGAGTCGTTAGATGATTTGAATCCGGTTAGGCTGATCCATTATTACACATCGAATAGGATGATACACATGTTTGTCCTATACGATCCAATTAATTAATGATCATACAGATTGACTCCTCGATATGATGGTCATGTATCTAATCATCCCGTATGATGTCTGATCATACTGGATGATTGGATTAATTTTTTGATCAATTATCTAGCTGAATTGAATGTGCCAAATTATCCTGTATGATCTCACGATCATCTAATATGATCTAGATGATTCTATTTAAACAGCCACAAATCATGAATTCTTCTTCACTCAAAATATTCCACCTCTTCTTATCTCCTACTTGAGCACTCTTACTCTTATAATGGCTGATGGGAAAAGATCTAGAATTCTTACTGGAAGCTTATCTATATAGGATATCAATCCTCATTTAACTGAAGAGGTAGATG
>NW_021400740.1:0-263 GCF_001605985.2 Dendrobium catenatum | reverse complement strand
TGGGATAAAGGCTTGATGTTGTTGTTGTTGTTGTTGTATCATTATAATTTTTAAAATAGTTATTGCTTCACTCTCCTTTTACCTTGCAAGAAAAAGAAAATTAAAAACACTCGTTCATTTTTCGACTATTTCTGCTAACACTAAATAATCAGGATGATATCTTTATAAGAATGTCATTTATGTAACTTGTTATTACTAAGATACACCAACAAATTTTGAAAAATTCCAACTCTTTGCAGGAACCTTTAGAAGGCAAAGGAGAG
>NW_021400739.1:0-270 GCF_001605985.2 Dendrobium catenatum | reverse complement strand
ATATAGATAATAACATTTCAGAACATTTATTCTACTGCCACAGCATTTAATATTCACACAGAAAAATACAGACAGAATAAAACGTCGTCAAATCAAAACGATCCGGACAAAAATCTCCAAAATATATTCAAAATGTGCACACCCGGCACATCAACAACATACAGAAAGTTACGCGGTAAAAACTAAACCAGTCGGAAAATACGGACGATAATCGCTAACAAAATGAAATCCGAACAGAAAATATGCGCCGTTCTGAAAATTGAGAAAGGC
>NW_021400738.1:0-892 GCF_001605985.2 Dendrobium catenatum | reverse complement strand
AAATCTGAATCCCTCTAGATTAATTTCAATTTTAAAAGCCAAATTTTGACCCCTTAGTTGATGTATCCGGATAACCTCCCCCTAAAACCTATTAACTTCTCTACACTCTAAAATTCTTTTAATAGGTTATTAAAATTCTCAACCAACCCATTAAAATCAGTAATCAATTCTCGTAACATTAATTTATTCCTTTAATTCCAACCAATTTAAAATAGCTTAGTTAACCCCGATTGCTACTAGGTAACCCAGACCTACGAGGCTATTAGCTTAGCCCTAAGGAAGGTGAAATAAACTTCACGGCCTCGGTGTGAAACAAAGGTATCATTCAAGTAACTCTTAAAATACATTTAACTAAAATTCCTAATTTATTAATATTTGAATTTCAACTTAAATCTCCCTTTCGAGCCTTAACAAACCTAGATTTTTAGATAACTTTGATTAATCACCCAACTAGGATTTACCTCAGCCACACGACCTCTTACACACACTTTAGATGATGTGCTAGAACAACCAACTCTAGATCTAGGTTAGCCGGTGTTTACTTTTTTGCTGTGTGCTGGATTTTTTGTGGTTTTCACTGCATGTTGTGGATGAAATTGCCTTGCTATGTCTGCTTACTTTTTTGCACTCTGTGGATGGATTGATATGTTTGGCGACTAGATTACCTTTAGGTTAGGTGCGATCTGGATGTTCACATAGTTTTCTGTAGGTGGCCACGCTCATGCAGGGCAATAAAAAGGGGGGCTAAGTTAATAATAAATATTAATTGTTATAAATGCTTACACAGGTGCTTCAGTTGCTAAAGCCCCCAAATAAAAAGAGCTTGGCCAGTGTGTTTTACTTACTTTTTTGTATATATATATACAACTGCTTGGGAATAATGTTTTTTTAT
>NW_021400737.1:0-304 GCF_001605985.2 Dendrobium catenatum | reverse complement strand
GGTGACCTAAACCCTTAGGTTTGTAATAGGTCGATGGAGAGAAGTCATCGGTCCAGAGCTTTGTGCATAGCGGACTTGTTGATGACGGAATTCACTTAGTTCAGCCTTGAATTTTGTGTGAACTTTGGGATATTTTCTTCGGTCCTCTGCTTCGTGCATTGGCGGACTTGTTGAAGAAAAATTCCTTCGATCCTCGCTTTGTGCTTTACGGATTTGTTGAAGGATTTGTAGGTTTTAGATTCAATTGACAGTACCCAATGTAGGTATTATCTTGATCCTTAACCACTTGAGAAGACTTTAATCT
>NW_021400736.1:0-298 GCF_001605985.2 Dendrobium catenatum | reverse complement strand
TTGATATTGTTATATGAAAAATTCATAAGGGATCTTTGACTTATCCAATGTTGTTTGTCAGAGCATTGCTCGATAACGTTAAACTGTATGGAAGAGGTTGATATATTTTATAAGGGGTGTTTGAACTATCCGAGGTTATTTTTCATAGCATTATTCAATGATGTTAACATGAGTGGAAGAGGTCGATATAATCCACCAAATATGTTTTACCTATCCAAGGTGGAATGTCAGAATATTTGTTCAATGACGTTAATATATGTAGAAGAAGTTGATATAATCCACCAAAGATATTTGACTT
>NW_021400735.1:0-368 GCF_001605985.2 Dendrobium catenatum | reverse complement strand
GTTGCTAAAATAACTACTATTCGAGTCTTCATTACCAATGCATTGCAATACAATTGGAAGATTCATCAACATGATGTTTCAAATGCTTTCTTACACCGCATATTAATGGAAAAAGCTTACATGAAGCAACCTATGTGTTTTCAAGATTCAATTCATCCAAATTATGTATGTAAACTCAAAAAGGCATTGTATGGGCTCAAGCAATCCCCACGTCAATGGTATGCCACATTATATAATCATCTACAAGAATTTGGATTTAAAATCAGTATGGCAGATCCGTCCTTACTGACCTATCAAAAAGAGGATATTCAGATGTACATGGTAATATACATAGATGACATATTACTAATAGGAAATTCACAAACTGC
>NW_021400734.1:0-299 GCF_001605985.2 Dendrobium catenatum | reverse complement strand
TATGGAGGTCAACCTTAAAGTTTAAAGGCTTTTGTTTGAGTTGATTTAAAATTGAATATATAGAGTGTAATTTTAGTAATAATAGATCTAGTTGGGGGATTGGGACTTTAGACGATCAAGACATTAATAAGAGCACAAGTTTTATATATCTTGGGTCTATTGTTCACAGTGATGGTGAAATAGATGGAGATATTATTAGTAGAATTTAAGTTGGATGGTTGAAGTAGAGGAATGCATTAGGCTTGTCATGTAACAGAAAAGTCCCTCTCAAACTTAAGGGAAAATTTTATAAGATGGTA
>NW_021400733.1:0-255 GCF_001605985.2 Dendrobium catenatum | reverse complement strand
TTCGTCCAGGCCGATAATTTAAAAATACAGTATGCCTAACTGTCTAAGGCGACTACTTCTTTCTATTTGGAGCTTATCGTCCTGGCCGATACACGTATCATCCAGGTCGATATGTTAATGATGGCTGCCTTATCTAAGAATCCATATTTAGACTTTCTATTTTAAGCCGATCGTCTAGGACGATATGAAAATCGGCCTGGCCGATGGGGGCAAAAAAAAAAATTCTAAGTCTTTCAAGTGTGTGTGTGTAGGGTT
>NW_021400732.1:0-1651 GCF_001605985.2 Dendrobium catenatum | reverse complement strand
ATTCGATAGCTCTTCACACCAAAATGATTGATCCTGTTTTGTTCCATCAACGACTTGGGCATCCGTCTCCATCTACACTTCAACTGCTTTCGGCTTACGTTTTTCCTACTAAGAGACTTGTATCTAGTTTTCACTGCTCTGCCTGTTTGCGAGCAAAGTCTCATCGTCTACCTTTCTCTTTATCTGTTTCCAAACTAAGAATGTATTAGAACTAATCCACTGTGATGTATGGGGTCCTTCCCCAATAGTATCCAACAATGGTTATAAATACTATCTTCTTTTTGTTGATGACTTTACGCATTACACCTGAGTGTATCCTTTACAGCTCAAGTCTGAAGCATTTACTCAATTTCTTCACTTCAAATCCACTGTTGAAAATCAATTTAATAAACACATTAAGGTTCTTCGAACAGATGGAGGAGGTGAATTTGTTAATAAAATCTTCAATGCCTATCTTTCTCGGGCTGGCATTGTTCATCACCTGACATGCCCTTATACTCCTCAGCAAAACGGCGTTGCTGAACGCAAGCATAGGCATCTCATTGAAACCGTTCGTTCACTTCTTTTCATGCCAATTTACCCACTCATTTTTGATTCGAAGCTCTTCTTATTGCAGCTCACACCATAAATCGGCTACCCTCTAAAAATTCCAGGAATAAGTCGCCATTCGAACTCTTGCATAATTCTCCTCCTGATTATGCTCACCTCAAGGTATTCGGATGCTTATGCTACCCGTGGATACCTACTCAACTCCAGCATAAATTTCAGCCACGCTCCATTCCTTGTTTGTTTCTTGGTTACTCTGATCATACAAAAGGATACAAATGTTTTAGTATCTCCAATGGTCGGATGTATCTCTCTCGACATGTAAAATTTTTTGAATCCATCTTTCCATCTCAAACTGTACCTTATACTCTGTCTTCCAATTCTCCTCCTAGGCACTCTGATATACCTTCCTCTTTACTTGTTCCAGCCACACATACAACTCCTTATGCCTCTACTGCACCATCTGATACCACCTTTAACTCTCCTCATCGAACGGTTCCACACACATCAACTGCCTCAACATCTAGAACCCACAAGTCTCATTCCAGCTCGTCTAACTCTACAAACACTCAGCCAACTCATCCTCCCACTAAGCATCCAATGATCACTCGTCTTCGATCTGGCCTCCTTCAACCCAAGAAAATCTTTGATCTACAACACTCAATCATTCCTTCTAATCCTACTTCCTATTCTGAAGCTCACAAACACTCGGTTTGGAGGAAGGCTATGTCAATGGAATTTGAGGCACTCCAACAACAAGGAACTTGGGTCCTTGTTCCCACATCTCCTGATTTTAATGTGCTTGGAAACAAATGGCTCTTCCGAACAAAGTACAATGCAGATGGGTCTTTAGCTCGGCACAAAGCTCGCCTGGTTGCCAAAGGCTTTAATCAAGATTTTGGCATCGATTATTTTGATACGTTCAGTCCGGTTGCTAAATTTCCTACCATTCGCATTCTATTCAATGTTGCTATCTCTAGACAATGGTCTATAATGCAACTTGACGTTTCGAATGCGTTCTTGCATGGGCAACTGGAGGAGACCGTTTATATGAAGCAACCTCAAGGATTCATCGACTCCAATTATCCGAATCACGTTTGCTTAC
>NW_021400731.1:0-290 GCF_001605985.2 Dendrobium catenatum | reverse complement strand
GAAGGCAGCGAGATTTGAGGGATTCAAAATAGAGGTTTGGAGCAAATTTTTTTCTTTTTTTCTACTTGCCCTTTCACTTCGTATTTCTCAAGAGCATGCTTCTTCTATTTAGTCCCCAGGCTTCAAAATATTTCTTTAACTTTAGAATCTCTGCATCTGCCTCCTATTTCGCTGCATTGGGACCATTGGTGCAATCATGCTTTACTTTCTGAGATCCCAGACGGTTTGCACTTTCTGAACTTTCTGATAATACTGCTCCCTGTTTAGTCTGGAACAACAAGGCTGTTGGT
>NW_021400730.1:0-310 GCF_001605985.2 Dendrobium catenatum | reverse complement strand
TAACCAATTCAAATGTTAGCCCCTAACTCCTTATTTCCTTGCTTATCTTCTCTGAAACAGGTTTTACACTGCTCAGCATAAATATGTGATTGCTGTTGTGATACTTAATAAATCATATTTCTAACTTGTTAGTATAAGGGCCTATTTGGTTGCAGCTTTATGGCATGATTGAAAATGCTATTTGGTGGTAGATTTTGAGCATGATTAAATCTAAATTTATATAAAATCCTAGCAAGCTGTTTTTGTTGGGATTTTAATTGAATCGAAGAATTGTTAATTTCAGTGGAAGATTGGATTTCATTGATGTAGG
>NW_021400729.1:0-242 GCF_001605985.2 Dendrobium catenatum | reverse complement strand
CGGCACTATTCGGGTTCGGGTCAACCCGACCCGTTTTTAAAAACGGGCCTATTTATCGGACCCGAACCCAACCCGCTTCGGGTTCGGGTCAACCCGACCCGACCCGTTTAGGGTTTAAGGTCACGCGAAGAGTCTCGGATGGCGGACGGCTGAGTCGAGGACGCCAGTCACGCGGAGGCCGATCACGCCAGTCACCCGGACGCCTGTCGCGGTCGACGCCAGTCACGCGGACTATAGACGGC
>NW_021400728.1:0-348 GCF_001605985.2 Dendrobium catenatum | reverse complement strand
GTTAATCATGAAAAATCTAAGTAGAACTTTGTAAAAATTATTATCAACATTGTAATTTTTTTTAATAATCTCATTAGTATTGAGAAATGGTCCTTTCCTTCCAAGTGTTTGGTTTTCTTGTTTAAGCTATTAGAACACTAGGTAAAGATTGTAATCCATTATTTCATAGATTGAATAATTGGACAATGAGATTGAAACAAAAAGTCCTCTCTCTTGCTAGTAGCTTGTAATTAATCAAGTTTAATACCCATAGTTATATTTCATATTAGTTTAGAACTAAGTGACTTAAGATTGTAATTAAAAGATCATGAGTTAAAAGTTTAGATTTTTTTTTTATGATAATGAAGA
>NW_021400727.1:0-575 GCF_001605985.2 Dendrobium catenatum | reverse complement strand
GTACGGCCCATTCATTTGAAATCTTGAATTCTCACTTATTTCCCTTAGTAATAAATCACATCATAATACTACATCAACCAACCAGTTTCAAATATTACATCAAACTCTTACATCTCTAACATGATTAATGTCTCCAAATCCTGTGAACAAAACCATAGTGTGATTTATCTCGATTGTTTCAAAAGCATTCATACTTTATTTAAAAGAGAGAGAGATAGTAGAAGGGAGAAAAAGTAGAAGGAAATAACTTAGGGCCGACTGATGGAGAAAGCGTAAAGGATAATTACGGACGTTCTTTAGAAATATAAAATAAGAACGTTAATGACACCGTTCAACCTGAGAGGGATGAGCACGCCCTAGCCAGTGGCTAGCAACCGCTTGCAGCTCCACGCTGCAGGACTAAGATTTCAAGCTCAGGTCCACCAACTGAAACACACAAGATGCATAATTAAGCTGAAACAGAAATCCAGTCTTATTCTCTACCGGTTTAATGAATAAATCTATCTATAATTTCGTCATCAGCACAAAACAAAAGGGGAAAGTTAGCCCAGGCAATTCCACCGGCGGTAGACTAA
>NW_021400726.1:0-508 GCF_001605985.2 Dendrobium catenatum | reverse complement strand
GGCGTTTACCGGACCGCCGGTACTACCGGCGGTTTAGCCGCCAGATATTACCGGCGGGCTACCGGGGGGTTTGCAACATTAAGCCGCCGGTAATAGCGACGGTCATTAAACCACCGGCTAAACCGTTGGACATCAATATGACCGGAGGTGTATCCCGCCGTTGATAACTGATCCTTTTACCGGCGGTCAATCTGCCGGTAAATGCCCTAAAATTTACAGGCCCGAGCCTCGCATTTCATTTCTATTCTTTCCTTCTCTCCCTTCGGACGACCTCTGCCGTCGCCTCCGCCCGCGTCTCGCTCGATCGACCTCGCTGTCTTACCGCCGACGACCTCTCTCCAAACGGCGACGAACTCTCTCCGACCGCCGACCCCACACCAGCTGCCTCTTGCTCGATCGAGCTCTGCTGTCTTGCCGCCGTCGATCTCACACCGGCTGCCCTAGTTTTTGTGTGAGTTGAAGAAAAACAGGGATTTGAAGGTAATTTTTAATGTTTTTCTGTGATTAT
>NW_021400725.1:0-235 GCF_001605985.2 Dendrobium catenatum | reverse complement strand
TTTTAGTAATAGACAACTCTTTTATACTTTTATAATTCTACAAAATTATGCTCTCAAGAATTATTTAATATCATATAATATATTTCTCAATCTACGCATCTGCTTTTCTACTAAAGAGTTATTGAAACGTGGTTGTTGATGTAAATAATTTTTTTTTAATATTTCTATTAAGGCTTCATTTGGGATGGGTTTCTTACTATTTCTTAAAGCAGTTTTTTAATACAAAAAATTTTAA
>NW_021400724.1:0-287 GCF_001605985.2 Dendrobium catenatum | reverse complement strand
TTTCAGTAGGTAGAAGGATGCTTGACTTGTATGTCAACTCCAGAGGGAATGGTATTTGGATTTCCACCAATGAAATAGAATTGAGGAATCTCCAAATGAGAGAAGAGCCAAAGGTGAAATATAAAGAGTCAATGGAGGGGAGGCCAAGTTCCTTAGGCCTTTTCCAGCCGTTCGGCAAACAGGCGAATGGAGAGCCTCAAATCGAACTCCATTTTTGCCGGCATTCAGTAGCTGATGAACAGTGCGACTCCAATATTGGCGTCGTACTGTTCTTTCTCTCTATCGAA
>NW_021400723.1:0-291 GCF_001605985.2 Dendrobium catenatum | reverse complement strand
TGCTTGTCGAGTAAGACCATTGTATGGAATTGCATGTATCCGATATTGCATTGTATGGATTTCTTAATATGCATCGATTTATTGATTTTTGATAGATTTATTGATTATTCATTTCCGATTGATTTATTGATATTGACGGATTTATTGATTTTATTGATTGATCATTGAGCATTGATACTATTGATTATTGATTATTGACATTGATATGGATATGGACGGCATAGATTTATAGATTCATTGATTCATTGATACTCTTGATTCTGCATTGATTTGACTTGCTACTATTGATTT
>NW_021400722.1:0-2627 GCF_001605985.2 Dendrobium catenatum | reverse complement strand
TTGATAAGCATCTTTATAACATGGGTGTTGCGTCCTGGAATAATCGCAACGGTAGAGAAATATAAAGTTTAATGTCTTAGCTTTGTATGAAGATCCAGCACATAATTAGATAAAAACAGAGCGCACATCATTTATAAGAGAGCAAGATTTTTGCCTAAAAAACCCCTGAAAATGAAGAAAAACCACGGGGTCTTTTTAGTTTGAATGAATTCACTAGTATTTGCAGTTGATTACAAATGAGGCCCTTCATTAGGGGGAAGGTCTTGGCTTGGTGTATCAAATATATATTATACATAGTGTATTACATGGTGGAAACAACAAGAATCATTGTTGATGTGTTCGTTTGATCGAAAGGACTGTAGTCGGTAGGCAATGGAGGTCATAAAGATCGTTGTCTAGCGATGGAGGTCGAAAGGATTGTAGCCGACGGGCAACAGAGGTTAGAAGGACTGTTGTCTAGCGACAGAGGTCATAAAAATCATAATTGGAGGGCAACGGAGGTCAGAAGGATCATAGTAGAAAGGCAATGGAGGTCTAACATCAATTGGTGGTCTTGCAAAAGTTCGGTGTTAGTTGGTGGCTGGGAAAAAAAACTGGCATTAATTGACATTCAGGTAGAAGTCCAATGTCAATTGGTAGCCAGGTAAAATTCTGGCATCAGTTGGCGATCGGGTAGAAGTCTGACAATAGGCATAAGTCCGACATCAAGTAGAAATTCGGTGACGGGCAGAAGTTCGATATCAGGTAGAAATCCAGTGACAGGCAGAAGTTCAGCATCAGGTAAAAGTTCAACGTTAGTTGGTAGTCGGTAGAAGTCTAGTGTCAGTTGGCCGTCGGGCTGAAGTCTGATTATGCATAGAAGTCTAGCGAAGGGTGTAAGTCTATTGTCTTATAGAAATTTGATGACATACATAAGTCCGGCAATAGGCAGAAGCCCTTTATTTTTTTAAGTCTCATGAAAATTCAGAGACATGCAGAAGTCCGATGATGGGCGGAAGTCTAATGTTGGGAAGAAATATGGCAATGGTTAAAAGTCTAATGTCGGGTAGACATCCAACGTCAGTTGGTAGCTGGTAGAAATCCGGTGTCAGTTGGCAGTCTGACAGAAGTCTAATGACGGGCTGACGTCCGATAACGGGCATAAGTCTATCATCTAGTAGAAATCTTGTGATGGGCGAAGTCCAGCATTAGGTAAAAGTCTGATGAAAGTCTGGATACATGCTAAAGTCTGGCGGCAGGCGAAAGTTTGATGTTGGGTAGAAATCTGGCAACGGGTGGAAGTTCGATGTTGGGTAGAAGTCCAACGTCAGTTGGTAGCCAGTAGAATTCCAGTGTCAATTGGGGATCAGGCATAAGTCCTACGAAGGGCAGAAGTCCTGCGACGGGCATAAGTCCGACGTCGGGTAGAAATTCGGTGATGGATCGTAGTCCTGCATCGAGTAGAAGTCCGGTGACAGGCATAAGGCCGGCAACAGACGAAATTTCGGTGTCGGGTAGAAATTAGATGATGTTCTGTGAACGGGCATAACTTTAGAGTCAGTTGGTGTTCGAGCAGAACTTCGACTTCGGTCAGTTATTGGGGAAGAATTCCAGTGTCGGTCGGCTACGGGATGAAAGTGTGGAGGTGGTCAAGGAGGAGTCTCTTCCTTCTCTTCCTTTTCTTTCTTTTCTTCTTGCTTAATTCCAGCATTTGTTGGTGATCGGGCAGAACTCTGGCATAGGCCGGCTGCCGAGTGGAAGTCTGGCGATTATCGAGGAGGAGTCTCTTTCTTCTCTTCCTTTTCTTACTTCTTTTCTTGCTTGAGCCTCCTTCTTCTCCTTCTTAGGTGTCCCATTCTATGAGAAATGAGTGGTTTATTTATAGTTTTCTGAGAGTGGCAGGGCCAGTAAATAGGAGAAAAATCAAGGGTAATTTGGGAGTGGTTTGAATGGACGGCTGATGTTCATTCCCTTGATCATAAATCATTTACTAGAGATTTGAATGTATTAATGATATCATAATTTGGCTATCTTGATCTCGTTGGATTCGTCTCATTGAGCCGCTCGATTCGACTATAAGCATGTCACATTTGGAAACCATTTGGTAATCCATAATTATGGTTTGAACATTCCAAATGTGCTTTGGGTCTTTGATTTGGACTCATTGGGGTTCAGATTGAGTCGAATTTTGTGTCATTGGATTCGTATTTTTGAGTCGTTCAGTTCGACTATAAGTTTGCTTAAATCGGAGCTCAAATGGTCCATGATTTAATTTTTGAAGTTTCCAACTTGATTTTGCCTCGAGATTTGTGCCCAATCAACATAATTTTTTGATGATATATCAATGGGCAAATTAAATTGATGGCATGGGCAAATAGCCTTGGTAACTTAAAATTTCAAGTAAGAATTTTTCAAGCAATAAAAGTATTTATAAAATAGCTTTGGCAACTTGAACTTGCTAATGAGATACAGTTTAGTCGATATTAACTATACATTTTATTCTTAATTCTCTATTAAATAATAGTAAGATTCTATCATACAATAAAAATTAGACCAGACCGGCCGGCTACAATGTTGAGAAGGGCTCCACAACTAAATGACACAAAAAAGAAGCTTAAAAATGCCAACTATAATCCCCTAGTGTAGTA
>NW_021400721.1:0-470 GCF_001605985.2 Dendrobium catenatum | reverse complement strand
GTCAGGTCGGGTTCGACCCGAACCCGGCGGGTTGACCTGAATTGACACCCCTAGTTTCTATGATTTGCATTACTTTGAGACCTTAGACTTGCATTTCAAGTTGATTTAATTTTATTATTTATGATATTATTAATACTATTTACTTTGCATAATCCTGGTTGTTAAGATAAAGCACAAAAACCACACCCAACACATCTATGATGAGCCTTGAATCTTATGCTAGCTTTCAAGTTGGGTAGATATGATCTTCTGAATTGTTTGTTGAATTACAAGTTTTGCTACGATGAAAGCAGCGTAAATGGGATTGAGAACCATAATTGCTTTCATGTGTTTTCAATCACCTGAAATTATGTCTAGAAGTTTGATTGAATTACAAAAAGTAAAACAATTTTAACAAATTGTGCCAATCATTGATAGGGAAGCAGTCATTACCTGTGCTAGTGCGTCATCATAGTTTATAGAAAATTGCT
>NW_021400720.1:0-221 GCF_001605985.2 Dendrobium catenatum | reverse complement strand
TGCGGTATGAACTTTCCAACAGTGCTTCGGGTCTTCGATTCGAACCCATTTGGGCTCGGATTGAGTTGAATTTGGTGTCACTGGGTTCGTATTTCTGAGACGATCAGTTCAATTGTCAGTTTGTTGAAATCGAAGTTTAGGTGATCCCGGATTTAATTTATGAAGTTTTTGGCTTGATTTTTGTCTCGAGATTCATGCCTGATCAAGATAATTTTTTGACG
>NW_021400719.1:0-509 GCF_001605985.2 Dendrobium catenatum | reverse complement strand
AAAATGTTTGAACTATTTTTTCTGTACTTTAAAATCTTAGGATTACATGTGTGTCTCAACTTCCAAAACTGGTAAAGAGATTTGGGATAAATTGTGCATCATCTATGAAGGTACTAATGAAGTTTAACAATCCCGTTTGAACATTCTCTTTCATGACTACGAAATTTTTCGTATGAAACCTCATGAATCGATTTCTGACATGGACACTAGATTCACTCAGATAGTTACTTCACTGCATGCACAAGGAAAAGAACTTTCAAACTATGAAAAAGTAAACAAGATTTTGAGATGATTGCCTTCGTTATATGATGCTAAAATCACTGCAATCACTGAATCTAAGGATTTGAACACCTATTCTATTGATAACTTACTTGGCTCACTCATTACTTACAAGCAAGGGGTGAATCAAAGAATTTTTGATGCATGTGAGAAGAAAAAGGAGAAAACAATTGCACTATGATAAGATTGTTGTTATTTCCATGCTTTACATTTTTGCAACTTATGAAGTT
>NW_021400718.1:0-1427 GCF_001605985.2 Dendrobium catenatum | reverse complement strand
TATTTATTTTTTTTACTGCACTCTATGTTATGATTTGATTGACGATTAGATTACCCATAGGTTAGGAGCGATCTGATTATTAACAGAATTTTCTGTAGGTGGCCACACTCATGCGGGGTAGTAAAGGTGGCTAATTAATCAATAATTTTATAAAATGCTATAGGTACTTCAGCTGCTTAGCCCCCAAATAAGAAGGAGTGTGGCTAAGTGTGGCTGATGGATTTAATTAAAAATGCGAACATATAACTGCTTGGGATAATTTTTATTATAAATTGCTTAGGATAACCGTGCAGGTGGTCTAGATTTTCTTTTTCTTTCTGTGATGTAAATGTGAATGTAATAAAAGTAAAAAATGTGAAAGTGATTTTGAAAATGGGATATTACATCCAATTTGGAATCTAAAGAAAGGAGAATATACCTTAAAGTATTATTCTCTTTTATTTGGAAAGCCAAATTAGGATGATTCAATATCCAAATAGAAAAGAAAATACCCCTCTTAGGGATGAGTTTCTTTTCATTTGGATATCCAGAACCCGGCGGACCCGAGAAGCTCGTAGAAGAAGAAAAGATAGAACGAGAAGATTGAAGAAAGAAGATGAAGAAATAAAGATTCAAGGAACATTATATCCCAGTTCAAAAATGACTTGCGTCATTCTTAGGATTAGAATCCGGGTTTGTTGTCAATGGTGCCCGGCCACTTTACTTTTCTACAAATTCTATGTGTAATATGGACATTGGACATTGGATATTATAATTTTGGATTATTTAATTTGTTTGTTTACATTGTTTGTGAGTAGCTTTTTTTAGGGCCCTTGCATGTCGTGTTTTTGTTTTAGCGTGGATTCGAATCGAAGAGATTTTTTTCATAAGGGTACGCTCAAAATTCTTTTATTTGAAATTATAATAAAATTTTTAGGCTCACATAGTAACTCTAACGATCTAAGAAGTAAGCTCGGGACCGTCGAGAGTCAGCATAAGCATATTAATACTTTTTCTTCCTTATTAGGCACCTCCTCGCCTGCGGGTTCTGGCAGACCACTTGACTTATGAGGGTACAGTTCTGTCAAGGGGAAGTTGTGCAATCTCTAAGAAAAAACCTATTTTCTAAGCCTGATTTTAAAACTGCTTCATATTCATTTTATGCGTTCAAGTCAACTAGCATGCATTGCATTGGATACAAATTAAAAAGAGTCTAAAATATTAATTGCATTTCTAGACATTTTTCACCCTACATAAGTTGAAGGGCTAATTAGGATCTGTCTTAGATGTCGGCCCTCAATTCCTTAAAATATAAACAACATCCATACCCATCTTTCATAAGAGACTTGACACATGATTTTAAAGCGCTTAGGTGGTTAGCTGGCTCCCCAATCCAGGCCGGGGTAAGTCGAGATTTGCACTTCTTTAGTTAGGTTCGGGTCACTATT
>NW_021400717.1:0-250 GCF_001605985.2 Dendrobium catenatum | reverse complement strand
TCATTAGGAAGCTCGGTATACCATTCAAAACCAGTCGCAGTCAAACTACTAATGAATTGGCGGAAGAGTAGAGCATCAACGCCCCCAGTATTTCCACAGGTTGCTTTAAACTGAGCCAAGTGTTGTTTTGGATTGCCGGTGCCATTAAAAGTGTTAAACTTAGACACTGAGTAACCCTTAGGATAGGGCACCTGATCATACTCGGCTGGATATGGGCGACCCTTGCTCACAAACTTCTCAACATGTTCTG
>NW_021400716.1:0-340 GCF_001605985.2 Dendrobium catenatum | reverse complement strand
AAGATAAGCTCAACCAATTTTGATTGAATTTCTTTTTAACCACATGCAACGTACCCGAGCCATCACTACAACCAGTGACCCGGTGTTGCCACCCTCTATTACCGGCCACTACTGACAATCACCGACGACCATAGCCATCGCCGCCTGCCATCATTGCCGACTATCTTTGCTAACCACAAAAGTCAATGTTGATCATAAATCATCACCATATTTGATCTTTACATTACGAAGGACGAAGGCTAAACTATGAAGAAAACCTACAACCCAACCACTATGAAGAAAATATATATTCTTCATAAATATAACAATAGTTATAACAAGCCCATTAAGCTTCAATTTT
>NW_021400715.1:0-384 GCF_001605985.2 Dendrobium catenatum | reverse complement strand
CCATAGACAATTAAGGTATACTGTATTTTTAAATTATTGGCCAGGATGATCATTGATCGGCCTGAATGAAATTCTCAAATTATGCCTTAATTGATCAGAAAACCAAGGGAGTGATTAAGGATGATTGATACGATCGTAGGATCGGCCAGGATGATCCATTCAAAAACCTTGAGTTACTTCAGGATGATAAAAATCGGCTAGCTCGAATTCAGGGCGATGTTCTGGATGATTTTCCTCTGATTTGAACTGATCGGTCGGGACGATCGTTAGATCAGCCTGGATGATCAAGCCAATTTTAAATCGTCCAAGCTTGCATTCAGAGCGATGCTATGGCCGATCTTTTGAGTTTTGAACTAATCGGCTAGGCCGATGTCCATATCGGCT
>NW_021400714.1:0-298 GCF_001605985.2 Dendrobium catenatum | reverse complement strand
CAGTGCAGGAAAAATCATTTGAAATTTTTGTAATGTCGGAATTAAATGGACTAAATCTTTAAGTAGCCTATGATGTGGGTGTCCTAAACGGCTATGCCAAAGCTTTTCTTGATTCCTGCTGGCGTAGAATGCCGTTGGAGTGACTTCGGTGGATCGTCGAAGTTGGTACAAGCCGTTATGAAGAGGTCCATGAAGAAGAAGACGGCGGTCCTTGCGATCCTTAATTTTAAATCCATTAGCATTAAAACTCACAGAAACCGAATTATCAGTAGTTAATTTGGAAACTGATAAAAGATTG
>NW_021400713.1:0-345 GCF_001605985.2 Dendrobium catenatum | reverse complement strand
AGCCACTCATCCACCTAAGCATCCTCATCTCTACAACTCTTAACTTAGTATTATGCTTCTCTTTTAATGGCCAACATTCAATGCCATAAAGCATTGCACGTCTTACCACCATCTTATAGAATTTCCGCTTAAGTTTGAGGGGGACGTTTCTATCGCACAATAAGCCCGATGCATTCCTCCACTTCAACCATCCAACTTAAATTCTGCTGTAATATCCCGATCAATTTCACTATCACTCTAAATAATAAATCCAAGATATCTGAAATGTGTACTCTTATTAATGACTTGATCTCCCAAAGTCACAATTGTTGAAACTTGTTCAATATGAATTAGGTTGTTAAACCT
>NW_021400712.1:0-421 GCF_001605985.2 Dendrobium catenatum | reverse complement strand
AGCCTAGAGCCCAAGAACACAAACCCTAGATCTCAAAAATGATTCAAATTCCAGATCCCCTCTCTCCCCCCTATTCCTCCCAATTAAACATGAAAGGAGGATTACAATTTACCTAATTACCCTTCTCATTCAAATATTCCCTCCCAAAATTGAATTTACATCAAGTGGGCCCCCCTTGATGTTTCCGCCCCTCTCTGGCTGGGCTTCTTCCGCCGGCTGTAAGCCAAGACCGGTCCAGGGTGGACCGGTCCAGCCGGCCCAGGATGGGCCGGCGTAACACATTTTTAATATGATATTACATTAATATATATACACTATATAAAAAACTGTATTGCCGTGTCCGCGCCGTACCCGTGTCCAATATTTTCAAAAAAAGCCGTGTCTCGTGTCCGTGTCGTGTCGTGTCGCCGTGTCCATGTCC
>NW_021400711.1:0-213 GCF_001605985.2 Dendrobium catenatum | reverse complement strand
GCATAGTCCTTCCCTTACTCCTACAACCCAAAAGTTGCAGGGAATCCCACCATCCTCCTAAACCTAAATTAGGAGAATGCACACCCATCTTTAGACAATATGATGTGAAACCAACATGCGTAGGAGCTCATTAAGACAATTAAGAAGGATTAAACAATTTAATTTCACTTGAAAGTTTATTGTCGAGACAAGATAATTCAATAAAGATTCTTG
>NW_021400710.1:0-373 GCF_001605985.2 Dendrobium catenatum | reverse complement strand
AAGAAATTCTCGAAGTGAAGTTGTAGGAATGCAAAGTTTTTGAGTCTTAAACAGGTATCCATCTTCCAGTATCAAATCTCCTATGATACGCTCGTCTCCAGTTGTTAGCTTAGAGTAGGTTTCTCCAAAATCGGGGTAGTCAGAATAATTTTCTTTAATTTGCTCGAAACCAATTACTTATGTCCTCATCTCACGCGTAACCATCATTCTACGACTTAGTGCATCGGCAGCCTTGTTTTCAGAACCAGCTTTGTGCCTAATGTGTAAGTGTATTCTTGCAGGAAGTCAACCCATCTTCCGTGCCGGGCATTCAGTTTCTTCTGTGAATTGATATAGCGTAAAGCTTCGTGGTCAGAGAAGATAATGAATTCTT
>NW_021400709.1:0-232 GCF_001605985.2 Dendrobium catenatum | reverse complement strand
TACTAAAGTGAGGATCAAACCAAATTGAGTAGAGGTTAACAAGTGCATTACCTTAAAAGTCAATTGATCCTGTAGGAGAACTCTAGATGGGGTGATTTTTGCAGACACAAACGTGACAAATGTTTCTTCATTGGCTCTAGAAAGGAAGTTTTCAGATGAATTTCTTGGTGGACCCTTAGTCAAAGACTTTTGGCACTTGCTAGAACTTGCCATTTGAAAGATCTCGAGAGAA
>NW_021400708.1:0-254 GCF_001605985.2 Dendrobium catenatum | reverse complement strand
TCCCACGTAGCATCAAATTCGGGGAGCCCTTTCCATGCGGTCAACACCTCTTTGTTTCCTTCCTGGTCAAGTCTCACATCTTTCAGCTCTAGAGTTTCTAGAATTACTTCCATCTCTTCAGTTAATGTTGTTGGCAGTTCAGCGCTGGTTGCATACTCACCAATGGCTTTTCTCAGCTGTGATACATGAAATACTGGATGTATAGTGGCCGAAGGGAGTAATTTCAAACGGTATGCCACTGCCCCAATTTTATC
>NW_021400707.1:0-326 GCF_001605985.2 Dendrobium catenatum | reverse complement strand
ACTTAGCTTCAGTTTTCAAGTCTCCTATTTATAAGAGCATAGTGATTGAACCTAAAGCCCTCTCACTCTTTTCATTGAACCCACGAAGCACCAACCTGTCGGTTGAGAGCTTGTTAGTATCAACTCTGAGGTATGCGATGGTTTTTATGTTCATTATGTTGACCGATGCACCCGGATAAATGAGGACTCTTGATAACTTAAAATTTCTCACATCTACAGTAATGTAAAGGGGACGATTATGGTCAGCAGTTCTCAAGAGCAGATCTTCATCTTAAAAGGTAACTCCAGGAACCTCTTTGAAGTATAATGCCTCACCTTTTGAAGTT
>NW_021400706.1:0-296 GCF_001605985.2 Dendrobium catenatum | reverse complement strand
AAATCCTGGTGTCTTATGAATGCTACACTCTCTCACTTATCTAATTGTGTGCTAGATCTTCATACAATGCTAAGACGTTAAACTATATATTTCTCTACCGCCGCGAATACTTCTAGGACGCAACAATAGTATATTTCTTCACAAATTCGAAGATTAGAAGATCGATTTACCATAAAACTTCATAGCAATAACCATTTATTCAAGATTAGTAACAAACTTCTGATTACATAGGTTTCAATGTAAGTAAATTATTGAAAAAAAGGGGTTTTACATACATACCACTTTATTTTATGCTA
>NW_021400705.1:0-1251 GCF_001605985.2 Dendrobium catenatum | reverse complement strand
CTGGGGTGAATGTTTGTCTAAGGGGACAAATTTGAATCGACCTTAGCTAACAGAAAGCTTTGTGCCTTATCGAGCATACCATATTGATTCATATCTCAAGGATTTGATGCTAATAAAGAACGTATTGTCTCTGGCCATAACCGGTATTTCGTGGTGCCATTTGCCAGCAAAACCACACGGTTCAGAGGGCCCCGGGTCATAACCGTTTATCCTGCGGTGTCATTTGGCGGCAAAACTGCCGGTTAGAGGACATGTACCACGTCCATAATGGCAGGAGATTATTTGAGAATGGATCCTAGTGATATTTTCGACTAAGCATTTAGCTCTTTGTGAGCTGAAGTAATTTTAATTTGTCCACCTCGGCAAACTATTGTGGAGGTTGAATAGAATTTACTTTAAGTGATTGATGGATGATTTCAAATTTAAATATCTTAAATTTTGGAATTTTTAAATTTTTGGATTTTGAGTGGACTTTTGGGAGGCATTTGAAAAATGCCTCAAATTAACCACTCCGATTGAGATCTTCGTTCAACACGGCCATCATCGGGGTGTTTGGGGTCATTTTCATTTGTTGATTGAACCTTGTTGACTCGGCAGAGCTGTTGACCGAGGATCGGATTTCTCGTAGGCTTTATACCTTTGTTAGTGAATTCTCTTGATTATAGGGGTTGAAGGCCTAATATATATGTATTAAAACAATACACCGGTCGCCACAACCGTGTATTTGTTTGAAGGTTCGAACCCTGTCAACTCCTATTGATCCGTATAGAAGGATCGGGTTCGAACAAGAATTCACTTGTCAACTTGCGCAGCATCCCTAGATGTCACGTGTGTACTAATGACACGCTCGTCGGGGCCCATACGGGTGCTTGTGAACTCTATTGATTTGGACGTACCCCATTGTATACCTATGTGTACACAAACTATAGTGCATGTGCAGGGGTACTCTGAAATATTTGTAGTTGTGTAGATAACTATCGTTTGGATGCACACAACTTATCATTTGATAGCTTATACATTCCTTCTGTCCGCTAGTACGAGTGTTGCGGATCCGGTGGCGGTGTGTTGTAGATTGTAGATGTCTTTTGTCTACTTATATAAGTATTGCAGATCTGGTGGCGTTGGATTGTAGGTTGTAGACGTCTTCTGTCCGCTTGCATAAGTATTGCAGATCTGGTGGCGGTGCATTGTAGATTGTAGACGCCTTCTGTCTGCTTGCATAAGTGTTGCAGATCCGGTGGCGGTGCATTG
>NW_021400704.1:0-260 GCF_001605985.2 Dendrobium catenatum | reverse complement strand
CCTCCTCTCGAATTGAGGATCAAATGTATCTTGCTCTATTATTCATCGTTTAAGTGGAATACAAGTCTTTTCTTGAGTTTTCTCTCATATTTTCCCAGACAAGTGCTGTTTTCCTGCGTAAACAGCAGAAATCTGCTGTTTTCCTGCTGTGGACAGCCATCTGGCTGCCGTTGGTTCGCCAATTTTGGATAGGTTGATTGTGAATACAAGCACTTTCTATCAGCGGTCTGAGGCGTAAGCCTCACGGACACAGAATTGCG
>NW_021400703.1:0-281 GCF_001605985.2 Dendrobium catenatum | reverse complement strand
AGAATTAATATGGCTGCTGGAACCCAAGAAAAGTCTGTTGGTTTTCTATGCTTGGTTGCTGAAACCGTGGCCTTCCTCATTGAATTTTGATGTGAATTAATCCCCTCCTTTACCGAGAATTAATCCCCTACTTTACCCGTGAAATGCCTCCTAGTTTCCTGTGCTGAAGCTATGGTTTTGACTCTGTATTTGGTTGGACCTTGGCCTTTTCCATTCCCTGCTTTACCCGTGAAATGCCCCCTGGTTTCCTGTGCTGAAACCGTGGCATTAGGCTCTTTTTT
>NW_021400702.1:0-330 GCF_001605985.2 Dendrobium catenatum | reverse complement strand
GGAGGAAGTAAAAGGAGGTAGGTTCTCTGCCTTGCCGAGGTGGCAAAAAGAAGGTTCTTTTGAGGGCTTCTCCGCCTAGCCGTGGGGGCTAAAGGAGAGTCACGTTTTGTAGTGCAATACTTGGAGGGTGCCTCCAAGGAGTGGACGTAGGTCGAGTTGACCGAACCACTATAAATTTATATGTTCTTGTTTTCTTGCTTTCTCACTTTTAATTCTGCATTTATTTTTTATGGCGTGATTTTGGTTTATGTTTTTTATTCTTTGTTAAAAGAAATTTTTAAAATACCAATTCAGCCCCCCCTCTTGGTTAGCTTGGGCCAGTTCTATAGG
>NW_021400701.1:0-243 GCF_001605985.2 Dendrobium catenatum | reverse complement strand
GGAAATAAATACCTAATTCCACCCCCCCCCCTATACTGCGGGCCCCTTACTGGATTTTCTCAAAATCTGTCGACGATACATTGCCCCTCTTTGGGAAGATTTTGAAGCTAACCTGCTGCTGGCCGAAATTCTCAAGGCCCCATCTTGGGTTTGCTTCTCTTCCAAATCCCCTCTCCATCATCAACTCCTCTATTGAGTTCTAAACTCCAAATCCTCTCCCAACCTCTATTCTTTCAAGAAAGA
>NW_021400699.1:0-240 GCF_001605985.2 Dendrobium catenatum | reverse complement strand
TTTTCATACAAAAATCCTCAAATTTTTCATTTTTAAATTAACCACCATGATAACTTTGAATTATTAAAATCGCATATCCTAGTTTCCTTTGAATCTAAGTAAAAAATCTCTAAACTCCTCAAATGATTCACTTTTATGATATAAAAATTTAATCCATGTGAACCTCAAAAGTCATCAATAATCACAAATCCATATACCTTCTCTAAAAGTTTGTTAGGGATGTTAATCCCTTATGAACTT
>NW_021400698.1:0-1515 GCF_001605985.2 Dendrobium catenatum | reverse complement strand
TGCCGTATTCTTGTTTGGTGGGCTAGTGTACGTTGTAAAAAATAAAATGCATGCCTATATGCATGGCAGGGTAAATGTGTTCGTGTATACAGTACCCAATACTATATCATTCTAGAAATAATATATGTTTTCCTATAAAGTCCAGAACATATACACAATGAAAACTTAGGAAAATTATATATGCTAATGTAATCTACCACCCATATGATGAAAAGCATGTATGCAATGTAAATAAAGTGTTGCACATAAATAAATATGAATTTTAGTTCTTTATTGATTTAAAAATTTACAATAGACTCTAACTCTGTAGGAAATAAAGGTGGCCAAACTCCACCACAACAAACATGGGTTCTAAGCCAACCATATGTGTAAAATTAGATACATCTGCTTAATGTCTTTAGGCTTAAGATCTTTTGTGGAATTTCAAAAGAGATTGTCCTCCAAAGGAGAGGACATCATTTTTAGGAGCCCCACCTGTACGTATAAGCAGTGGTATTTGACTCTTTCACAACTCTGAATACTGTAGAACTTGATCTATATACAAATATACTTTTTTTTTGAATTTAACAAAAAATACATCACATTTCCTAGGGATATTTTGTTCTCTCTTGTAGGAAAATAAAAACATGAAAAGAAAGCTTTAGCATATAATAATAAAGTGCAACTATTGTTTAATAACCTAATGCTTCTAATATAGTCCTTAAAGAGACTAAGTGGATCAACAAAAAATAAAATACGTGATTTTCAAAGTTGCATAAATATAAATAAACAAACACAATGCACTCTTCAAGCAAAACACCCGATAATCAACGCACACCACTGGCCTAACCTAGGCTAGAGTTGATTATACTAGAAAACCATCTAAATGTGTGCAAGAGCTGTGTGGTTTTGGTTTGTTTTATAGGGATTTAGTGTTTAAGTTGTATGCATTTTTTAATGTTTATTAATTAAAGGTCAAAAGGGAAATTTAATTGAAGTTTACCTTATATATGCTTGGATTTTATTATTTAAATTTTAAGGTTGGAATTAATTATTTAGTTATAAAGAACTTATAGATTAGTAATCTCGAAGTCCAAGGGTTAGTAATTTATAAATCATAGAATGCTAGTAAATGAAATGAAATCATTCTCATATAGGATAGATGACCACGTAAAGCCTTATAAATTTTATTTATAATTTATTAAGGAATAAAAAATGGACCCTTCAATCCAGTACACATGCTGTTCACATGGAAGCAGACATGATGTATAGGGTTTATGATTTATTACTGCTTAATTAAGGGTTGTAAAAATTTATACACCCATGCCTTCTATGAGTGAAGGCTAGCATGACGCATGGAACCCTTAATTTGTTATTTAAAATTCATTAAATCCCTTAATAAAATATATAAGTTCCCTCCAAATGGAATCAAGCATCACACATAAAGGGATAAGTTGATTTAGGTGTGTTAAGGCTTTGAAATATAATGCTTAATGCCCTCCAAATGGAAGCAAACATTAATCATAAAAGCTTAAT
>NW_021400697.1:0-200 GCF_001605985.2 Dendrobium catenatum | reverse complement strand
TGCTGAGGTAGCAGTTCACAAACTTGGAGTTCGGCATGATGCCATCCCTGTTAAACAAGCTCCTCGACGCATGCGCTTAGAGATTGAGCAACAAGTCGTTTCTGAAGTTAAGAAATTGGCAGAAGCCGGATTCATTCGAGAGGAACAATATCCCTCTTGGGTAGCCAGCGTCGTGCCAGTTCGAAAGAAAAATGGTCAAA
>NW_021400696.1:0-323 GCF_001605985.2 Dendrobium catenatum | reverse complement strand
AGGTCAAGTACCAGGCTGCAAGCGGCCTCTAGTGTGTTTATTCCCCTAGCAAACAGTTCAGTGCGAAGATCTTCTCGAAGGCCAGCTCTAAACATGGACAGGATTTGTGTTGGGGTAGCAGATTCCTCGCCGTTACAACGAATCAGGAAATCGTCGAAGGCGGAGATGTAATCTTTAACTGACTTGCTCCCCTGAGTTAGCCGATTCCACTTATCCAAGAGCTTAGGGTAGTAGGACGGTGGTAGGTATTTCCTCCTAAGTTCCTGCTTCATGGTTCTCCAATCGCTTATTGGGTGTTCTCCTCGAGATTCACGCATGTTCTC
>NW_021400695.1:0-225 GCF_001605985.2 Dendrobium catenatum | reverse complement strand
GATTAGGAACTACTTGAAATCAAGTATTTCCTATCAGATGGCTTTTTTACTGCTTCATGAAGTTATTTTTTAGTACAAAAATTTGATTTTTTACTAGAAAGCTGCTTTAAGAAGTAATAAGAAAGCCGTCCTAAACGAAACCTAAGAAGAAACAGAGGCAACATAAGATAAATAACCTGCATAAATGATTTTATCATTGCACTAACTCTCACATAATCCTAGATT
>NW_021400694.1:0-224 GCF_001605985.2 Dendrobium catenatum | reverse complement strand
CCTCCAAAAGAAGAGACTAACTTCGATCGCAGCCCACTAATCGAAGAAGTCCCCGTGCCTAATCAAGAACCGAAAATCCAATGGCGTCGTCGTTCGGAGATCCGAGTACTGGAGGAAAATATAGATGATCAAAATATGGAGGGAGAAGAATTCCTTGAAGGAGAAGAAAATATTGAAGAAAACATTGATGAATTTATGGAGGAAAATTTAGAAGAAAATATTGA
>NW_021400693.1:0-204 GCF_001605985.2 Dendrobium catenatum | reverse complement strand
GTAGTTTTATAAAACCAAATGAGAAGTCGTCAGGTCCAGGGACTGAGCTAGCATGACCTGAAAAAATGATGTTTTTTATTTCCTCCATAGTAACAGGAGCAATAATAGTAGGCAGTAGGTGAACGAGGATACAATTTCCAATGGGGAAATCATGGAGGTGCTGGATAGAGGAGGAAGGGGTGGAGGTATTGAAAAGTTTGGAGA
>NW_021400692.1:0-226 GCF_001605985.2 Dendrobium catenatum | reverse complement strand
GTTAGAGAAGATATTTCCCCCGGGTTTTTTTGATTCAATGGAACATCTTTCAGTCCATCTACCTTATTTAACTTCTGAATTTTTTTGGAAGTTTTAATGCTTAATTAAAAGGTTAACTTTGACTTGTTTAATTTTCTAACCTAATGAGCTCCAAATTAGGTAAAATTTGAACCTAAGGTGTAAAATATTACTATGTTTACTGTGTTCAAGTTTCACCCCTATTGGG
>NW_021400691.1:0-464 GCF_001605985.2 Dendrobium catenatum | reverse complement strand
TCAAGTTCTCCTTGGGACTCATTTGAATCTTGATATGAGGCTTCTGAAGGATTTGCATGATGAGTCATCCATTTTGATGTTGGAAGATTGTCCACTGGATTACTTAGTTGTTTTTTTATTTTTTCATATTTTTTTTCTAAACAAAGAAAAGAAGACTCTACAAACCCTAAACTCACTTGATACCAAGACTCAAATGACAACACGACTCATAAACATAGGATTTGCTAACCCTGCTCTGATACCAAATTGATGCAAGCAAAAATTTGGGAAAAACCCCCAATTTTTGCAAGCAAAAACAAAACCTTCCTAGGAAATAGAAAATGACACAAAATACTCAAAACTAAACAAAATACGACAAAAGACACTTACAAACTTTGACACAAACATAAACATAAAATCCTAAACTTGCATTTCATTTTCTTTGAGAAGAATGATACAATTGGAAGGGAACTTGCGGATAGAAG
>NW_021400690.1:0-214 GCF_001605985.2 Dendrobium catenatum | reverse complement strand
TTTTACCTTATATTAATTTTATTTGTAAGATATTAGTTACTTATTGGGTTACGTCCTCATTATGTGATTTTACATGATTTTAAATAAAGGTAAAGATCCTATGATATGAGGCTATGGACAACATCCATAATTCTTTAGCATTTTATAAGAAATTGGTAAGCTTTAATTAAGTATTAAAATGAAAAACATATGTAATTCTTCTAATATAGATCCT
>NW_021400689.1:0-2443 GCF_001605985.2 Dendrobium catenatum | reverse complement strand
CTATGCATCCTAACTCTCGTTGTTAGATTAGGGATTATATTGAAAACTACTATTTTGCATTGTTTATTTGTCTTACTTATCTTGAAAGTTTCAAAGCTTGGAGTATGTGATTTAGCCTACACAAAACGCCTCTTTGACTGTTTTAATTGACGTTGAGAATTGCTAATAATTTAAATCCAAAATTATTCTAATCAAAGAATTGTGCAATGTTTAAAATGAAGCCTTAAGCATGTCATCTAAGTAGTCCTGCATCATCTGGTATCAGAGCATGGTATGCACTTGCATGTTTCAGGATTCCTGGTAGTTTTACTTGGCATTGCATCTTTGCAATTTAGCATTTAGGCAATTGGTAGTTTGCTGTCCTTTATTTTTCCACTTGCATTTGGCATCATTTTGTGCGTGTTTTCATTTTATTTTGTTGTCCTTTACATATTAGTCTTGTTAGGAGTCCCGTAGTAACTTCTAAATGGACCCGGAACAAATAGGAAGAACCTTAGACTTGTTGGTAGGCCAAATGAACACTATTATCCAGCAACTCAAGGAAAACCAGGCGGATCTAGCTGAGCTTCGTAGGAACACCACCGAGAGATTTGATACACTTGAGCGTGCTAGAGACCACCCTACTCCCTACACCCCATCTAGAGCCACTTCTATGTATGGGGATGAAACCTACCCGGATGAGAGGCCACATCGGGCCAATCATTGAGCTCCATACCATGGACATGATCCACGTCATGATCCTGATTTAAATGAGAGGCATCACCGTGCCAATCATCGTACTACCTACCACGGTCATGATCCCGATGCACCACTTATGAAAAACATTAAGGTTGATGCTCCTACCTTTGATGGCACTCTCGATCCCCAGCTCTTCCTAGACTGGATCAAAGGTATGGATAATTTCTTTAAGTGGTATGATATTTCTGAGGCCAGGAAGGTTAGTTTTGCTGCCATGAAGCTTACGGGTAGGGCGAGTCAGTTTTGGGCGAACTTAAAGAGTCTCAGGGAGGATAGGAATGAGTACCCTATTGTAGACTGGCTGTCCATGAAGCGGGAACTCAAACAGAAGTACTTGCCTTCGTCGTACTTCCCCCGCCTATTGGACAGGTGGAATAGGTTGACCCAAGGCAACAAACCAGTGAAAGAGTACATCGCCTCGTTTGATGACTTCTTGATTCGCTGCAAAGGGGAGACCTCGACCACCCCTGCGCAGATCTTATCTATGTTTCGTACCGGGTTGCGTGAGGATCTACGCAATGAGTTATTTGCCCGGAACGTCACTACACTGGAGAATGCCTACAGCCTAGTGCTTGATCTAGAGGAGTCTCGTTCTCAGCACCCTAGTCGTTCCCATGACTCTAGATCCACGTATAGGTCAGCCGGTAGTTCCACCCCGCACCCTCATGTTTCACGACCTACCCCGGGGAGCACGACCGACCACCCACGGGTCCACCTGCACCTAGATCTGATTTTCGAAGTAAACCTCCCACCCCGGATGCCCCTCGGTCTAGTCCCGGGACCAAGTGTTTTCGATGCCAGGGGTATTGGCATATCGCTTCTCAGTGCTCCAGTCCTTATAAAGTTTCGATCGTTGAGGAGATGACTGAGGACGATCTCGAGCCCGAGGTTGATCAGATCCATCAAGTTGAGGAAGAAGGCGAATACTTCGAGGAGGAGGACGACACTACGGTCCTCAATTGCCTTCAAAAGCTGGATAACTCTCCCATCTGCGTGGTGAGATGCGCACTATCACACCCGACACCCACTGATGACTGGCGTAGGACTACGATTTTTCATACCTACACCAAAATCAAAGACAAGAACTGCAAAGTTATAGTAGATAGTGGTAGTTGCATTAATGTTGTTTCCTCCAGCATGGTATCCCAGTTAGGTCTGTCTGTCGTTCCTCACCCCATCCCGTATAAGGTATCGTGGGTCAACTCCAATGCCTTGGAGGTGAAGGAACGAAGCCATGTACCCATTTCCTTTGCCACTTATAAGGAGAATGTCTGGTGCGATGTGTTGGCTATGAATGTTGGACAAATTTTGCTAGGTCGCCCCTGGATCTACGATAACGATGTCCACATTTATGGGCGTTCGAACACCTGCGTGTTTGAACATGCTGGCAAGAAGATTAAGCTTTTGCCATCACAGCCCCGGGTTACGGATGTCACGAAATACAACCCATCCAAATCTAAAAAGGGCATGAACCTTGTCACCGCCAAGGTTCTGATTACTGAGTTTGCCCAAGGCGCCCCTCTATTTGCCTTAGTCGGCCATGAGATTCCCATTGAATCTAACGAGCCCATTCCTGAGGAGGTACAGCCTATTTTAAGTCAGTATGCTGATATCTTTCCCGATGATCTTCCAGATCAGTTACCTCCACTTAGAGACATTCAGCATGCCATAGACTTCGTCCCTGGAGCCTCCCTTCCAAACCTGC
>NW_021400688.1:0-998 GCF_001605985.2 Dendrobium catenatum | reverse complement strand
TGAGGGCCTCCAATTATAATTTATATGTCAGTCACATATAAATTTATATCTAATATAAGTATTAGGATCTTTATGTCAAATGTATACATTTTATAAGTTTGAATTTTTAACGGATATATATATATATATATAAACTTTGGTTTTCACGTCCTGCCATGTACTTTCTTCCGATTCCCACCAACCTTTCCGCAGGTTTGGCCGCTGCTCTAAATTTTTCATCCACCTTTCTCTTCTCGTTATAAGCATCCTCTCTCTCTCTCTCTCCTTCTTGTCTCTCCTTCTAAAACTGAAGCTTTTTTCGATACTGTTTGTCTCCAACTTCGGCGTTGTTCTTCTACAACACCCTTCTACCTCAGCTTCTCCGACGCCATCTTGGTTTCCTTGATTAAAAAGGTGTGATTTTTCGACTCATTGGCACTTCGTCTTGGTGTTCCTTTTATAAATTCCTCTCATATTGAATTTTATAGGTACACGGCATAATACTTCTACTTTTAATCCTCTTTTTGTTCTGGGCCTTGATGAAAATTTCTTTTCTTATTGCGAGAAATGTTTTTAGGGTTATCTGTTTTGATTGGTTTGACCCTGACTCCTGTTTTCTCATGAGAGTAGCTAATGTTGATCTTTAATTTTTTTTTTCTCTCTTTTGGTTATGATCTTAACTAGCCAGTTAATTACTTACCTGTGAATGTTATTATTTATAGTTCTTTGAATTAATTCTTTTAAATTATTATGTAGATGTTGTTTTTACCTTTTTTTGGTAGCTTTGTATGTATCGAAAGACCATGGATTCATTTATTGAGATGATTTTGTTGTGTTTCCAGAGAATGGCTACAGTCACATTTTATATTTCCTTGGGCTCCATCCAGAACCACAAGAATCAGATTTGCTCCAATTTGCAAAACTGGCCTGGGAAATCTTCATTGAGAGAGGGTTACAAAGGTTTTGGCATAGAAATCAGATTACTTAGGAGGGGAGCTTGTTGCCATGATAGCTCCCAA
>NW_021400687.1:0-311 GCF_001605985.2 Dendrobium catenatum | reverse complement strand
TTACCAAACGACGCCTGTGCTCAGTATGTGGAACAGATCCGCCTGTATGAAGTGAACTACCCAACCCACCAACATAAGAAGCTCTGTTCTGTCAATTTTGATCCCTCCTCCTACTGCACTCTTCGCTGCCCCAAGCTGCATTAAACTCAGCTCATATAACCTCTCCAATCCATAATGGTCATTTCCCAGACTTTCTAATATCTGTGAACATGTCGCACATCTGAGTAGACCCACGCTTCTCAAAATTCTTTCTAATCCTGTTATTGTGTTGGGACAGCCAACAAAACTCTTTCTACAATCAAATACATATG
>NW_021400686.1:0-840 GCF_001605985.2 Dendrobium catenatum | reverse complement strand
TTTGTTTCCACCACATACTAAGTCTTCCCAAAGTGTTTTTGAATTCAGCAAATTTAGATTTTAATATGCAGAGTTTAAGATCAGATAATCCTCCCATTTCAGTTTCTTCCTTTTGTAAATCCATAATTTAAATTTTTAGTTTTTCTTTCAAATCAGACAAATTTTTATGCTTTTCTTTATTCCAAAAGAATAGTGATCTCAAATTCCTTTTGAATTTAGTATTTAAAAAATCGGTAGCAGAGCCATTTGATTTTTTGTTCCAGGCAGCTAAAACAATAGAATATGAAGCTTTGTAAGATAACCATGTATCTTCAAATACAAATTTCTTACTTTTTATAACTCTAGATTTCAAAATATTAAAAGAAATTTGAAAATGGTTCGATGCTATCCTGGTTAGATGCTTAACCACTGTCGATTGGAGAAGATTTAGAGCATCACTATTGATTAGACATCGATCCAGCCTTTCCAATATTCTCCTTCCTCCATTTTTAATATTACACCAAGTGTATTTAGGACCCAAGTACCCAACTTCTTGTAAGTCTCCTCTATTCATGAATGAGATCATATCTTGAGATCCTTGAGTATGGATAAAATTTCTACCACCTCTTTTATCATCTTGAGAGATTATACAATAAAAATCTCCCCCTATAATCCATCGAAAGTAATCATTGCAACAATTTTACAGATTATTCCATAGTTCTCTTCTTATATTGTTATCTCTGCTTCCATAGACTGATACAATCATCCAAGTTTGATGATTTTTTTATTTTCAATTTACCTACCACCACTTGCTCATTGGCTTTAATAACTTTAAAGGTTGTTAAGTCTTGTCTCCAACAG
>NW_021400685.1:0-231 GCF_001605985.2 Dendrobium catenatum | reverse complement strand
TTGTTTGGACTTCAAACCGACCGCCAACGACGGCACTGCATGAGTTCAGAGCTACGGGATAGCACGCGACATCAACTGACCACGGAATTGTGTGAGTTTGTGACAGGGAGAATTTGGTTGAATTGTCATTTTCAATAGCGGGACAACTATGGGATTTTAGGGTTTGAAATGGGTCATTTACTGATCATAGCAGGTCATGAGTCATTTTTTGGGTTTTTAGTCAACATGAAC
>NW_021400684.1:0-383 GCF_001605985.2 Dendrobium catenatum | reverse complement strand
CATGGGCTATCATACCCTACTGTCAAATTAGCAAGCAAGACGATAAACACTCTAGTTAAGGATAACCGATATCTACGAAGCTTGATTAATACAGTATATTTTAAATTTCAAAATTATTGATGAAGATTGTATGCAGCTTTATCACTTAAAAAAGTGCTTAGATTGTAAGTTGAAAGCGGACAAGGCTCCAGGAGATGACACTATGACAGACATATGAAATAATAAATTAATTTAAAATTTGAAATCATATAAATCGAATCAGTAAAGTAACATATGACACATGACAAAATAACTTCAAAACGAACAATTATATTGAACCATCATCACATATATGTCATTACATTTAAATTTAAATTCAAATTTAATTAAACTTAAATTTAAAT
>NW_021400683.1:0-229 GCF_001605985.2 Dendrobium catenatum | reverse complement strand
ATATTTTAATTTCAAAATCAAATCAATTCTTTTATTTTTATCGTATATTTTATAAATAAATATATATTATAGAAGTTAAAAATAAATGCAGAATATCAAAAAACTCTAAATACCTTTTTTACTATTTTTTTTGCTGCTTTTAAAATAATTTTGAATTATTTTTTATTTAAAACAATAATAAAATTATTTCAAATAAGATCCAAGAGATCCTCAACATCACAACACATGA
>NW_021400682.1:0-269 GCF_001605985.2 Dendrobium catenatum | reverse complement strand
CTAGCAAGCCCTTGAGCTCCCAAAGGAAGGTTATGATCATCATACTAACAAGCAAATAGCCCCTTTTAGCAAGGTAACCAACCACCACATTCCCTTCTCTTAAAATATGAGAGATTTTAAACGAAGTAAGAGACAGGAAATGCTTAATATCTCTAATCTTATAGAAATTATTAGAATTGGCAGAAGATTGGCCTTTAATGTAATGAATAATAAGCATAGAATCCACTTCAACCCAAAGATTATCAATCCCAATAGACTTGCAGAGCTTA
>NW_021400681.1:0-313 GCF_001605985.2 Dendrobium catenatum | reverse complement strand
GTTATTTATGGTTAATGATTATTAATGTAAGTCAATAGTGAAACATGATATTGCTCAAATATCACTGTGCTGCCTGTTCAATTCGGCATTCAATATTTTGAATGCATGCTTCAAAGCTGCTATTAAATTATTTGAACCATGCTCTGCAAAAGGAAATTAGGGAAATCACCAGAAAATATAAAATTAAACTTATTCATATGTTGGTGAAAAATGCATGCTTTCATTCTTAGAGAACTCTATTCAAGTTTAGCAAGATAAGGAGAAGACAAAAAGCAATTTAGATTCTAGAGTTTTATTAGAGAGAAATTGCATG
>NW_021400680.1:0-260 GCF_001605985.2 Dendrobium catenatum | reverse complement strand
TTGCTGCCTACCACCAGAGAATTGCCCGTCACTATAACAGAAGGATGAAGCCGCGACATATATCGGTAGGAGATCTGGTCCTACGCAGCATTGAGGCGGCAGGCAAAGGCCCTCAACGAAACAAACTCTCCCCCCTCTGGGAAGGTCCGTACCTAGTAGCAGCTATGGTGAAGCCAGGGACTTTCAAATTAAAGGATGCTGAAGGGAAGATGCTTCCTCGAACTTGGAATATCGAGAACCTCCGCAAATACTATCAGTAG
>NW_021400679.1:0-206 GCF_001605985.2 Dendrobium catenatum | reverse complement strand
CGTTAGCGTTGCAATCCTCTGGCTTACAGTTTCTTCAGCTCCACTTTGATCATAAAATGCTGAGGTGGATGAACTGACCTCATAAGCATAGCCCTATGAACCCAAGCTATATACCCTCCCCCTCTATCTTCCTCCAACAACATCTAACCATGTATGATACTCAGAAATTTGGGTCGATCCTGAAGATGATCCCTCACCAACGGACT
>NW_021400678.1:0-353 GCF_001605985.2 Dendrobium catenatum | reverse complement strand
ATTTCCGAGACGCTCAGTTTGACTATAAACTCGCTGCAATCGGAGTTCGGGTGCTCCCAAAATTAATTTTTGAAGTTTCCAACTAACTTTGGCCTCGAGATTCGTGCCCGATCAAGCTAATTTTGTGATGCCGTATCAATAATTATGATAAAATCAATTAAAATTTGATCAATATGAATTTCATAATCATCAAAATTATTTTTAAATTATACCAAATAATAATACACTTATTTCAAATAAATATTGATCACTATAAAATCACTTGATAATTAAAAAGATTTAGTAAAAGTGTATTTTGAAAATTTATGTTTTATAAGAAAGCTTAAGGCTTCGTTTAAGACAACTCTCTTATT
>NW_021400677.1:0-328 GCF_001605985.2 Dendrobium catenatum | reverse complement strand
TTGTAGCTAATGCATGGAATAAGCATGATTACGGTGACGAGGCTTAACAAAAAGATGAACAGAACATTGAAAGCACTTTTTTTCTGGCAGAAGAATAAATGCAAAAATATAATTTTACTAAAGGAGGAGCTGAAGAATGACATTCTTAAATTACAATTGCAAGAAGAAGTAGATGGTGGTCTCAGTGATACTGATCTTAATCTACTGCGAAGTAAGGTAAGGGAACAAACTCATGCAAACTGGAATGAATAGGGGGACACCAACTCAAGGTTTTATCATGCCTATGCTACGGCTAAGGCGAACTGGAATGAATAGGGGGACACCAACT
>NW_021400676.1:0-804 GCF_001605985.2 Dendrobium catenatum | reverse complement strand
CATGCTCATCTTGGAGAAATCTTGGGATGGGTGACCTCTTGGGAATTTATACTAACTAGACAAAATCATGAGGCTCTTAGGCCAAAGTGGACAACATCTTAATAGTTAAGAGTATGGGCTATGATAAATGGTATCAGAGCAATACACCAGCTTGAAGATGGGAATTAAATGTCATACAATATAGTGTTATGCCTTGAGAGCCACCTCTTGAACTTTTTATGGGACAAAGTCCTATGTGGTGGTAGTCACCACATGAATTTGTAGGGGCCACCTATAGAATTCTATCTGTCTGGTGAATGATTATGGGATAAAGATGCTAACGAGAATATTAGTTACTTAAGTAATGGAGATTATAAAATTCCTTAAGTAAAAGAAATTAAACTCTTAAATGTCTAGGAACCTTTTGGTCTAATGGGTGTAATTTCATTAAAAAACTCTGCAGTTAAGCATACCCATCTCAGAGAAATCTTGGGATTGAAGACCTCCTGGGAAGTTACACTAACAGGATAAAATCGTGAGACCCTAAGGCCAAAGTATACAATTCATCTATAGTTAGGAGTTTAGGTTATGACATAAGGGATATATATATATATATATAACATTATTTATTACCTAGAATCATGGTGCTCCAAACCACAGTGCTATTGCAGTCCAGACCACAACACTGTTGCTCTGCATACAAAAATTTATATTATTGTAGAATAGAGAACATAGAGCCACTACACTCTCCCAATGTAGCACCACAATTCTACAATACACATATATTTTTATATTTTTAAATTAATTCATTTTATAAAAAGTAGG
>NW_021400675.1:0-566 GCF_001605985.2 Dendrobium catenatum | reverse complement strand
GCAATTTTAAACATTGCATGTGATGATTATATTATTTATGAGAAAGAAGAAAGATATAGATAAATATATTGTATATGCATAATATTAAAAGTCTTAAAATGAAATGAATTTAAATTGAATTATTTTATGAATTGAAATGATCATGCATATTATTCTAAATTATCTTGGGTTATTATAATTTAGAAGCATGTTCTACTCACTGAGCTGTAGCTTATTTTAGTTTGCTCTAACATTTCAGGTATAATTTATTATATTTAAAATAAATAGAAGAGGTGAAAATGTGTACCGTAGATGCGGTGCCCCGGAAGAAAGGTATTTGAATGATTTTATTCAATTTGTTTCAAATTTGAGATTTTAGTGGCTCTTTCTACTAATTAGATAGTCGACCGTCCAACCGTTTGTTCCCACCTTATTAATTTGAGCCTCCGGGCCAAGTCGTGACGCTGACTGTGCCCATCCAGCGTATATTGAGGGATAGCAAGAAATTATTCAGCTTTTCTTTTGTGATGATTATGCTCTTAAACTTGTATACTATCACCACTGTATTATACTAAACAGAAACAATT
>NW_021400674.1:0-578 GCF_001605985.2 Dendrobium catenatum | reverse complement strand
AATCTCTGGGTAGTGTCTTATCTACAAACCCATTTGCTTCCAAAATTTACCTCGGAACTTAATCCGTTAAAACTCCCTCGCCAAATAAAAAGAAATCGCGTGGCGGGGAGGCCGGGGCCGAATTTTCGGAGCCCACAATATTCAATAAAAAATGGCATACTAAAGTAAAGGCTTTCTTAAATAAATGGAGATAGGAAGCAGTACCCTTCTGCTTCTCTTGTTTCTTAACACTCGCCGCATTCTCCTTTTCTCTTGCCCTTGGTTTGCCATTTTGCTCAATATAATGTTTCCGATCCCACTTTATCTCCTCCAAAATCTTATCCTCCGCCGTCGTATCGTACCTGTTACCCTCGCCAAATCCCGTCGGCTAATTCTGCAGCCACCGCGTCATCTCACGCAAGGGAATAAATTCTTCCCCGTCCACCTCCTCTTCCCCCTCGTCCTCACAGTCCTCTTTTTCGTAGTCGGAGACGAAGGTGGCGCTGGTGGAAAAAGCTCGGCTCCGCCTCCGGGAAGCAAAATTGATGCTACATTTTCTCCGCCAGCGAGAAGAGATTTGGTGTGGGAACCTTAGTAAC
>NW_021400673.1:0-429 GCF_001605985.2 Dendrobium catenatum | reverse complement strand
TCTTCTCCTGCATCTCCTTCTCGGTCAGCCGTTTGAAATGTCCCCCGTTTCCCCCTCCTTCAGTTCTCTCCTTTGGTGCCTCCTTCAGACTCCTTGAGGATCCCACCTTTGAAGGCAAGATAGTAGTCGTCATCCTGTGCGACCCTCCCGAATAGTTTCCCCGAGCTCCTCTTTCAGATTTCTTTTGATCCTCCACCAACTGGGCTAACTCCATAGCCCTTCCTAGGTTCCTCGGCTCCAAGACTCTGACAGCGGTTTGTATCTCAGGCTTAAGCCCCTTCATGAAGTTTTCCTCCAGGGCTGACTCTGAGATGTGATCCAATCGGCTAGCCAAGTACTCAAATCTGTCCCGATAATCCGCCACCGTCCCCTCCTGAGTTAGGGCAAAGAATTGCTCATAGAAATCTCCTCCCCCATCGGCTCGGAAAC
>NW_021400672.1:0-854 GCF_001605985.2 Dendrobium catenatum | reverse complement strand
CTTACTCTCCCTTCCTATCTTCTTGTTCTAACTTGCTAGCAAGATCACGTGTCACCCATAAATAAATGTAGATCCAACACTTTGCTTGCTCTCAAATGAGAAGTTTGATCAGTTTTTCCAACAAATATTATAGTAAAACTAGGTTCTGGAAAAATAAAATTTGGAGATGATTGGATCGAAAGAAAATCAAGGACGAACTACAAGTTTGCAAATCATAGAAAGAAAATAATGTGCTCGAATTAATAATTTTCTATATGTTTCTATGGAGGGAACACATTAAAAACTTCAGTATTAGCGAGGTTGGGCTTAAATGACATTCCACATACAAAGTTAGACAAAGATGACAACAAAACATAAGACATTGACCCCCTCAACTCTGAGCTTTGCACCAAACTTAATAGCATTAAGTCCAAGCTGGTTCATTATAACTCTATTTAGTCCTCTTGACTGATCCAGTGAGCTAAAGCCAATTGGCTCTTACACGGGGAAGAAGATTTGAAATTCTTATATTCTAAGCTAGATTCATAGGAAGAAAGCCGGTAACAATAATGCTATTGTGGGCGCTCTCCTTGGATGCCCTAAAGAACATAACTCTAAAATCCTAGATATTATCCAACACTTCAAGGTCTTACTCAGCCAACCAAACTCTACTACTATCGATATCATTCAATTCCCCAAAGGCTCTAGTATACCGAATGTGGGCTCCGAAATTCGGCCCTGGCCTCCCCGCTCGCTTTTCTTTTTATTCGGAGTGGGAGTTTTAACTGATTAGTTCAGAGGTAAATTTTGGAAGGCAGATGGGTTTGTAGATAAGACACTACCCAGGGATTTCGCCCTCATTTTGTGAGGACTTT
>NW_021400671.1:0-210 GCF_001605985.2 Dendrobium catenatum | reverse complement strand
ATATCTCTCCTTTTGCTGTCTGCCTGCTTCTTCATAACCTGTTGGGCTCTAAGTAAGTGCCTCTTGAGTTCGACCAACACCTGATCTCTTTCCTTCAAATGCTGATCCATTGCAGATACTGGAGTGCTCTGATGGCTGTAGTGCACCAGATGTGGGGGATCCCTACCATATAGCACCTTGAAAGGTGTCATCTTAGTAGCCGAATGAGAT
>NW_021400670.1:0-290 GCF_001605985.2 Dendrobium catenatum | reverse complement strand
ATTTTAAGATATTTACTAGGAACTCTGAACTTAGGAATTTGGTATCCTAAGTTTAGCTCTTTATTTAAAATTATTGGTTATTTAGATTCTGACTTTGCAGGCTGTAGAGTGTATAGGAAAAGCACTTATGGAACATGTCAATTCATTGGAAATTCATTAGTTTCATGGTCTAGTAGAAAACAAAATTCAGTGGCCCTATCTACTATAGAAGAAGAATATATTGCATTAGGAAGTTGTGTGGCAGAAGAACTTCGATTAAAACAACAGTTGATTGATTTAGGATTAACTAT
>NW_021400669.1:0-215 GCF_001605985.2 Dendrobium catenatum | reverse complement strand
AATCCACAAACTTAGCCTGGCAGTCAGCAAGCCTTTCGTTAAGGAGCTTGAGGCTCTAATTTAGATTAATGTTTAACGGATCTCTTTGAAGACAAGAGATAATTTGGGATTGGGAATTAGAGAGTTTCTCAAGTTCATCTTGTAAGGTATTAGAGGAGCTCCATCTTCTTTGCTTAAGCAAGCTCTTAAGTTCCTTAAGCTTGTGATAAAAATCA
>NW_021400668.1:0-212 GCF_001605985.2 Dendrobium catenatum | reverse complement strand
CACCAAGTATATCTTGGTCCAATGATGCCCACATCATAAAGTCACAACTAGTCATAAAGTTCTTCATGTCTCTAGGTCCTTTGGTAAAAAGGAACCTTTTGCCTCCTCTTTTTTCATCTTTGTTAAGCACACAATTAAAGTCTCCGCCAATGATGGAAGGAATAGACCTTACCAAACATTTATCCAGCAAGCTCCATAAATTTTCACGCTCC
>NW_021400667.1:0-234 GCF_001605985.2 Dendrobium catenatum | reverse complement strand
AACTTTCAAGTATTTTCAGAGCACTTTCTAGTGCCATCTGAGGACTTTCAAGCAACACCTCATTTTTTTGGTTCACTATCAGATATTGATTCTGGATCAATATACACAGATGTTGTTCTCTTATCCAGTGAAGTAGGACCATGACCTAGTTCTCTTAAGGCCATCCTCCCACCTCTCTGAGGTAATTTGTTTGGAGACCTAAGGACAACGATATCAAAATCATCTTCACTACTC
>NW_021400666.1:0-358 GCF_001605985.2 Dendrobium catenatum | reverse complement strand
GGAGTTCTCCTCGTCCACCAACAGACGTCGGACTTCTATCCGACACCTGACCTTCACTCTTCGCCAAGTTTCTACCCGACGCCGGACTTCTACCTGTTATCGAACTTTTTCCATTGTTGGACTTCTACCTGACGCCGTCCTTCTTACCTTCATTGTCAGAAACAGTCCTTCCAGCCTCCGTCGCAAGGCAACTGTCCTTCTGACCTCCGTCGCCAGCCAACTACGGTCCTCCTGTCTTATGCCGCCCGTCGACTATGGTCCTTCTGACTTACGTCGCCCACCGACTACAGTCTTTCCATCCTCCGTCACCCGCTGACTACAATCCTCCTGACTTATGTCGTCCGCCGACTACAGTATT
>NW_021400665.1:0-232 GCF_001605985.2 Dendrobium catenatum | reverse complement strand
GAAAAATAAAGTACAGACTGACTCAACCCTAGACCTATGTAATCTTGAACTGGCTTCATCTGTTTGTCTGATCTTCGATTCCTGAAAAGTTAGAAGTAATAGACAGTCCAAGAGAATCAATAGTGTTTGTCAATCATCAAAACATAAGTCATAAAAATAGATTTGCAACACATTTATGTGATGCTTGCCAACTAAGAAAATAAGTCAAATCATCTTTTCATTCAATTAGAGA
>NW_021400664.1:0-216 GCF_001605985.2 Dendrobium catenatum | reverse complement strand
TGAGATGGAGCGAGAGAGATAGATATATATATATATAGAGAGAGAGAGAGAGTAGAAGAAGGACACAGAGAGAGAGAGAGATAGAGAGAGAGGAGAGAGAAATAGAGAGAGAGAGGAGAGAGAGAGTGAAAGAGAGAGGAAGAGAGAGATAGAAGGAGAGAGAGAAGGAGAGAGAGGGAGAGAGAGAGGGAGATAAGGAGAGAGGAGAGAGAGAGT
>NW_021400663.1:0-462 GCF_001605985.2 Dendrobium catenatum | reverse complement strand
CAACGAGTAGTGCACGACAGTCTACCTGTATGAAGCAACGAACAACTCTATTTAGGAGCTGCTACGCCACGCCACCGGATATGCAATATTCGTACAAGCACACAGAAGGCATCCACATATATACTGCTACGCCACGCCACCGGATCTGCAACCTCCGTCAAGCAGACAGAGGACGTTTATAAATATTTCAAAATACCCCTGCACGTGCACTATAGTTTGTATACACATAGATACACTAAAAGGGGTAAAAACAATCATAAAACCCGCAAGGGCTCTGGCGAGCGTACTATTGGCATACACATGACGTCTAGGGATGCTGCACAGGTTATTAAATTTGAACATGATCATCCTATGCAGGTAAAAGGAGTAGACAGATATAATTATAAAATGCCTCCAAACACCCGCATGGGCCCCGGCGAGCGTGCTATTGATACACACGTGACGTCTAGGGATGCTGCGCGG
>NW_021400662.1:0-247 GCF_001605985.2 Dendrobium catenatum | reverse complement strand
TGCAAACGGCGCCGCTCCGATCAATTTCCCGCGATTCCTGCAGAAATCTCGCGATCTCGCCTCGGTCGTTGCTCGGATCGCGTCTATAAAATGAAGCAGAACCTTGCCTTCAGCCGCTGCTCTTTCACACGCCGAATCCCTGCAACCCGACGACCTCTGCCCTAATCCCGACCTCACTTGCTCCCGATACCTCTCCTCCATCTCCACTAAAGCCGACGCCTCTCGGTCCCTCTGCCTGACTCCAAGC
>NW_021400661.1:0-245 GCF_001605985.2 Dendrobium catenatum | reverse complement strand
CATGTCTTTGGTTGTAAGGTTTTCATTCACAAAAATGAGAAGTATCACTTGGGAAAATTTGATCCTAAATCTGATGAAGGAGTGTTCTTGGGATATTCTAGTGTTGGGAAGTCTTTTAGTGTGTTTAAAAAGAGGATTTTGATGGTGGAAGAGACTACACATGTAGTATTTGATGAGTCTGATCCTAAAATGCCTAGAGTTGAGGATGTTGATGATGTTGGAGAGGTTACTACTGGAGTAGAAAA
>NW_021400660.1:0-302 GCF_001605985.2 Dendrobium catenatum | reverse complement strand
AAAATGTAATGCATGCAAATAGCAACTATCTTAACAGTCAGGAGTGCCCCTCCTTACTTTTCACCTACTGTAGAGAGCTTTGTTGAGCGGGGTCTCGTTCGTTCCACTTGGCCCGATCAAGAAGCTCTACAGCAGGCCCGAGTCTGGCGAACCGATTTCCCCTAGGGTTTAAGGTCTAGGAGGCGTAGGTTATATGGGGTTAAATCAGTCCAGTGATGCCAGCATTCGTGTCATTTCCCATGCTTATCCGGTTGTTTCTCTTGCCGACGAAGAAGACCCGGATAGTGGAGACGATAGAATAC
>NW_021400659.1:0-1631 GCF_001605985.2 Dendrobium catenatum | reverse complement strand
AAGGTCCTACATCCTTGGTGGATTCTCTCGACCTCTTTCACACAGGTTAACGTCGTTGTGCAAAGGCTCCAACATACAACCTCGGAAAGGTCATACATCCTTGGTGGATTCCCGACCTCTTCCACACAGGTTAACATTGTCGATCAAAGTCTCCGACATACAACCTCGGAAAGGTCTTACATCCTTGGTGGATTCTCTCGACCTCTTCCACACAGGTTAACGTCGTCCATCAAAGGCTCCGACATACAACCTCGGAAAGGTCTTACATCCTTGGTGGATTCTTCCGATCTCTTCTACACAGGTTAACATCGTCGAGCAAAGGCTCCGACATACAACCTCAGAAAGGTCTTACATCCTTGGTGGATTCTCCCGACCTCTTCCATACAGGTTAACGTCGTCGAGCAAAGGCTCCGACATACAACCTCGGAAAGGTTTCACATCGTTGGATGATTCTCCTGACCTTTTCCACACAGGTTAATTTCATCGAACAAATGTTCTAACATACAACCTCAGATAGGTCTTACATCCTTGGTAAACGTTGCTAGAATGCCGTCAAGGGACTTCCATTTAACTTCTCCACAAAGTTAAATTTCTACCCGATGTTGAATTTCCTCATGTCGCTGAATTTTTTCCTTGCAGGACTTTCAACGAACTTCTGTCCAACGTCAGATTTCTCCCTGTCGTAGGACTTCTGCTCGTCAGCGGACTCCTACTCGTTAGCGGACTTCTGCTCGTTGACAAACTTTCATTGGTCTTCTGCCAAAGGCCGTACTTCTACCCGACGTTGAAATTCTGCTCGTCAGCGGACTTCTACCCGACGTCGGACTTCTGCTCGTCAGCGGACTTCTACTCGTCGTCAGACTTCTGCTCGTCGACGAATTTTTGTCGGTCTTCCATCTGACGTTGAACTTCTACCCGGCGTCGGATTTCTTCTCGTCAGCGGACTTCTACCTGACGTCGGAGTTCTGCTCGTCAGCGAACTTCTACTCGTCGTCAGACTTCTGCTCGTCGATGAATCTTCGTCGGTCTTCTATCAAACGTTGAACTTCTACCCGACGTCGGACTTCTCCCTGTCGTCAGACTCCTGCTCGTCGGAACACTCCTACGCATCGTCGGACTTCTGCTCGCCAGCAGACTTCTACTCGTCGTTGAACTTTTGCTCGTCGACGAATCTTCGTCGGTCTTCTACCCGACGTTAGCAGACTTCTACTCGTCCTCGGATTTCTACTCGTCGTCGGACTTTTGCTCGTCGACAAATCTTCGTCGGTCTTCTACCCGATGTCGGACTTCTCCATGTCGACGGACTTCTCCTCGTCGGCGGACTACTACTCGCTAACAAATTTCCGCCCAAATGGCATTAAAATCCCGTAGGCTTCTGCACGCGAGGAGGGGCGCTATTCGAGTAGGAAAAAATTCCAACTCGCAAATAACGGAAGCCTCAACCGTCAGTAAGCCGGTGGGGGAGGAAGAAATCCTGTAGGCTTCTGCATGCGAGGAGGGTTGCTATTCAAGTAGGAAAAAATTCCAACTCTTAAATAATGGAAGCCTCAACCGTCATTAAGCCGGAGGGGGAGGAAGAAATCTCGTAGGCTTCTGCACGCGAGGAGGGGAACTATTCGAGTAGGAAAAAA
>NW_021400658.1:0-485 GCF_001605985.2 Dendrobium catenatum | reverse complement strand
CTAAGAACTTCCCTTTAGCTATCGTGTACCGCATCACTCTACTTCAGCAATTGCAATATAATTGTTAGGGGAGTAAATGAGTTGAGCCAACTTTTGAGTCGGTTTGGGCTCGGCTTATTAAATGGCTCATAAACAGGGCTCAATGAGCTAACTAGTCAAGTTTGAGTTAGCCATAACTCAACTTGTTAGATTGCGATGTTGATAGATTTCTATATGTGGATGCATATATTTATACATATAAATAAAGTTTTATATATTAGAAGCTATCTAAAATTAAGCCAATTAAATTTGTAATCTTTTTAAGTGTTAAATAGTTATTTGGCTTATGTAGCATATCAATTAAATTTTTATGGAATTAATTTGTGTAGAGGTCGGGTATTTATTTTATTTTAATGATGAGCTGAAATAAAATATGTACACTTAAAGTATAAAGGGTTATGGTCCCCAGTTTAAACGGTAAAGTTCTCATTTCTCTCATTTCCCAT
>NW_021400657.1:0-363 GCF_001605985.2 Dendrobium catenatum | reverse complement strand
ACTATGAAAAAGTGAACAAAATTTTGAGATGCTTGTAATCTTCGTACTATGCTAAAATTACTGCAATCACTAAATCTAAAGATTTAAACACCTATTCTATTGATAACTTACTTGGCTCACTCATTGCTTACGAGCAAGGGGTGAATCAAAGAAATCTTGATGCATGAGAGAAGAAAAAGGAGAAAATAATTGCACTGAAGGCACATAGATCGGATTCTGAATCTTCCGGGTCTGAAAGAGATGAAGTTGCCTTCATCACAAGGTAATTCAAAAGCTTTCTAAGGAATAAACAAAAGCATCATCAAAGTTGGAGAAAAGGAAAGAAACATAAACATGTTAAAGGATATTCTGATGTTGTTTGTT
>NW_021400656.1:0-236 GCF_001605985.2 Dendrobium catenatum | reverse complement strand
ATTAATAGGAAACTCAAGCTTTATATTATATATTTAACTACAAAGGCTTACCTTCATAGGAGATTTAAAGATCCTAGATTAATTTTAAAATTTTAATTAATTCTATTTAAGAAAATCTAGAAGATTAATATGATGGTTCATATAGGTTATTAGTCCTTACCCAAGGCTAACCAAGATGGGGGGGAATTGGTTATCCTAAAAAATTTCTCTGTTTTTTGAAAACCTCTTTATACCTT
>NW_021400655.1:0-225 GCF_001605985.2 Dendrobium catenatum | reverse complement strand
TCTTATAGCGCCTAAAAACTCTATAAATATAGGCTTAAATGCCATCTTTTCATAGATTTACTCTATTTTCTCTATTTCTATTTCTATTTTTCATTCCACTAAAATATTGCAAGCCTTGCTGGTTAATTCTAGTATTATCACTAACAAATTAAGATCCAATAGGCATAATCATTAAATGATTGGGGTATGCAAAAATAGATAAATCCAAAATAAATCTAAAACTCA
>NW_021400654.1:0-1566 GCF_001605985.2 Dendrobium catenatum | reverse complement strand
AGCCTGTCGAGACGAAGCAGACAGTTGGTACGATTCGACGAGTTGATACAGCCCCTTCAGGATTGGTGCCAGTTCAGATGAGTTGTGATGTAGTAGATGTTGAGGGTAGCGCCCCGGCTCTAGTGGGGTCAGTTATTGTTCCTAGTCCCCTTAGAATTTCTTCTCCTTTGGGTCCGTACATCGATGCTCTTCATCAGACCTCCGATGAGGACTTACTCGAAGGAGAGTCAGATGAAGACATCCCTGTTCATCATGTTTGTGTTGTCACGAGGCGTGGCATGTCAGACGAGCAGCATGAGCAGTACGATGATTTAGAGGAACAAGGGGAAGCTGATGTACCTTCCACCTCAGCACAAGGTGGACATCCCCGTTCAATAGACACGGATGTCACGGTTTTGCAGTTGCAGTCCCAGATGGCAGAGATGGCTAGAGCCATGGCGGCGATGACTGCCCAGTTGACGGCGTTGGGGGCTACACCCCATGTCATGGATGTAGTTACTCCTACTACATCCAGAGATGAGCCAGCAGCACCACAGTCGCCAGCACCAGAGCCTGTTAGAATTAATATAGTTCAGAGGATAGTTCCGATGTCTCCCACAGTAGTACCTTTGAGTGTGCCAGTCTAGAGTCAATCAGTACAGTTATCACCAGTTCAGATTCAGGACATGATTGCACAGAGGGTTGACCAGGCTATTGCTTCTAGAAAGTATAGAGATTCTATTAGTAGAGGTCGCCCCTACCCGGTAGAGTACGAGCAGGAACCTTACCCCGCTTGTTTTGTCCCTCCCGTTTTCGAGTTTTTGATGGGTTTAGAAACCCAAAATAACATGTGGCTCAATATCGGGCCATATGTTGTAACATTGGAGGAAACGATGCTTTAATGTTGAGACTATTTGTTAGTAGTTTAGGGGGAGTGGCATTTGAGTGGTATGTCGATCTCCCTAACGATTCAGTTCGCACTTTTGCTGAGATGGAGCAATTGTTTGTTCAGAGGTTCATTAGTACAGAGCATAGAGTGACTGTTGGTGAGTTGGTAGTGACCAGACAGCGCCCCCACGAGTCTCTGCTTAACTATATAGTTAGGTGGAGAAACCTTAGTCTTCAGTGTGAACCTCAACTGTAAGAGCAGAATGCAGTTGAGATTCTGTTGAAGAACATTGATGGTCCTATTGCTCCTTATCTGAAGGCTTTCAGCATTCAAACCTTTCAGAAGTTGCTAATCAAAGTCACTAGCCTGCAGGACAACATACCCAGAGCAGTCCCTCCAAAGGCTGAGAGTCAACCCATCCGTAGACCTTAGCATTTGGAGTTTTCTGGGGCACCACCTCCTAGGAAGGGGGAAGTGCATAGTACTTTTGATGCTCATGATAGGGGCAAGATGCCCATGGTTAGTTCAATACCACAGCATCCACCACCACCTCGACCTCAATTTCAGCCCCGACCTCAGTTACCACCACCAGTGCAGCCTTCTGGTCAGTTTCAGCCACGACCACAGGGTCAGCAGCCTAGGACCTCTTATAGAACTCCTAAAAGCCAACAGTACTTACAAGAAAAGCTTAGCAAGGA
>NW_021400653.1:0-289 GCF_001605985.2 Dendrobium catenatum | reverse complement strand
GCGAATTTTCCTCCGAGTCAAAACCATAGAGTAGAGGGAGATGGGATGTTTTGGTTCCGTGAGAATGAGAGATCTCAGTTTTGCAAAATCTAGAGAGTGACTGGAGAGAGGGCGACCAAGTGGAGGTGCTTCAGGCATTGTCGGCAAGGAAACGGGGGAAGATGGAGTTTCGTTCGGCTTCCCTGGGCTTCTTATGCAAGAGAGAGGCGATAGACCTGAAGGGGTTTGCGAACTCAGAGGGGAGTTCACCATGGTGTCGCACGAAGCAAAGAGAGAGACCGACTGGGGG
>NW_021400652.1:0-384 GCF_001605985.2 Dendrobium catenatum | reverse complement strand
ACCCACTAACTAAACTAAAAGCATTACCTATGAGGCAATGAGTTACCATATCAGAATATTCTAAGCCAGTGAAGGCCGCGCTGTTAGCGCTTACGCCTTTCACTAGCAAGAATATTGGAGTACATACCACGCTGTCAGCTTCCGATGAGAACTCTATCTCTATCGGTTTCGATCTACATCGTTACCGACTACCCCGCTTTCGCTCCGCAGCTTACCCACTGTAACCTCCTAACTAAAGAGAGGTGTACTACAGCGATAAACGTAGATCTATGGCCCACTTACTCCGGTGAAAACTCATTGATCCTATAATGAGGATGAGATGAAGTTTGAGCCTAGGTTCGAAGCTGTTTCACTCGAAACCGTTTTCTGGACCACGGGTGTCAT
>NW_021400651.1:0-207 GCF_001605985.2 Dendrobium catenatum | reverse complement strand
CTTTCCTTATCTCAGAAAAAAATGTGATAGGGAGCTCGTCTCCTAACAGAATTTTGTGCAAGGATTAGACTGCCAGAAATATTTGAAATTTTACTTAACTCAAAATTAACTCAACTCGATTGTGATCAATTTTGAGTTTGCTTCAACTCGAATATAGATTAGTTGACTCGTAATATGTGTTAATATTAAATACATAATCTATATAAT
>NW_021400650.1:0-1627 GCF_001605985.2 Dendrobium catenatum | reverse complement strand
TTTATTGTAATTAGTTTTACTTAATTATTAATATTTAAATTTATATATAATTAAGTTTCACACAATACTTGAAGAGTGCTTGCCATTGCTCTTCTCTATTTCGTTCGGTTTCGTTCCTTCGCATGAGTGTAGAGTCTTGTAGGAGAGTTCTTCTTCGTTGCTGTTGGACTTCGCTCCTTGGACGACGTTCCCTTCCTGTTGGATCGGAAGTTAGGAGATTTTTTGATCGGAAGCAACAGCGGGAGCTCGCTTGCTGTGAGGTAACTTTCTTCCCTTTCGCGCTGCTTCTTCTTGGTCAAATCCGTAAATTCCGCCGGACCAAAGGATTTCGTAATCCGGGACTTACCGACGAAAAGAGGAAGATTTTCCTTCAATCGGCGGCTTTTGATTTAACCGTGAGAGTTTGGTTTTGAACATTTTGGCCGTTTGGCTGGATTTAGCTCAAACCCGCTTAAAAAAAAACCCTGCATCCAAACAACCCCTTAGGGTTTGCTTTTCCTTTTCTTTATTTCTTGGTTGGACTACGTTGTTCCTGTTGTATTGGAAGTCAGGACGTGAACTCGCCGCTAAGGTAACGATCTTTCACCCCTTCCACGCGCTTCTTCGGCTACATCCCGTAAATCCGCCGAACCAAATATAGCATTAAAGTCAAAACGAAGAAGGAACGTCATATATGATTCTATAGGATTTATTAAAGTTGTCATTTTTGCTGTTTGGTAGGATACTAGGATTTAGGCTGAATCCTGCTTCCAAACATCCCCATATATTTGTGTCATTACCATGCCAAAAAAAGTATAGTTAGAACGCCAGGTGCTTGCTTGATCCAATGATCCATTACCCACAGTGATGAAAATATTAAAATGATGGCTGAAATTGTTCTGCCTGTTTATCCACGGATTTACAATGGCACTGATAGAATAAGAGCTACACCAGATGAAATATTTCATATTGATTTAATATAATTTTTCATTAATTTTTACAATTTTCTTATTCTTTGCATATTAATTCGTCCCTTCGAGTTTTCCTTGGTGTCCTTTAGTTTATTGAATTTTCTTTGAAGTTGTTAGCCCTTTGTATGATTATACTATGCATATTTATGTTTTTGGCACTTCCTTGCTCCTTATCTTTGAAAGGGGAATTCAATTGAGTTTGCTCACAAACTCAGACCATACCTTTATCTGGTGATTCAGGGTTCTAGGAGGAATTCAGAGGTGACCAACACTGAAAGCATAGACTCATTATTTTGGGTATGTGATTTTTACATTATTTATTTATTATATATATATGTATGGCATGTAACTTTTTTCCTGAAGTTGTTTCATATGGTGGGATGGCTAGTTACAAACAGTTTATTGGAGAAGCAAGTTATATGCATGAAATTCTAAAAAAAATGACCTATATCATGCCTTGTAAGCGATTTCATGTAATCAGATTAGGGTGGAAAAAGAGTAGATCAAATAGGGCCTAAGAGATTTTTTGAAGTTCCTTGGTTCAGAACGATATAGTTATAATCTATGATGCACCGACACGCCTCTTAAAGAGGGTATGCAGTGTCGGACACGTGTCAGACACGGACACGCGTCGGACACAGCATGGACACGTGTCCAACACGACATTGGAGTGTCGG
>NW_021400649.1:0-255 GCF_001605985.2 Dendrobium catenatum | reverse complement strand
TGGTGGTACGGTAAGCCCAGAGGACATTCGGGAGTTCATCAGCCCATTGCCCCCCAGCCTTTCCTAGGCGTGTCTTTAGCCCTTTCAGTATAGTCCGATTTGTGACCTCCGTTTGCCCATTCGTCTGGGAATGGGCAACAGCTGTATGCACTAGTTGAATATGAAGATCTTTACAGAACGTCGTAAAAATCTTTCCAGTGAATTGAGTTCTGTTATCAGTGATAACTTTAGCTGGGATGCCAAAACGACATATTA
>NW_021400648.1:0-393 GCF_001605985.2 Dendrobium catenatum | reverse complement strand
AATGAAAAAAAAGGAAAAGAAGAAAAATAAAAAAAAAAAGAAGAAAAAGAAAAGAAAAAGAAGAAAAAGAAAAAAAAAAAGAAAAAGGAAAATTTCAAATAAAAAGAGAAATTTTTGTGTATTTTTTATCGTCACCATCACCGCCAATCCCTCGTTGTGCAGGTAGAAGTGCTAAATTTAAAATCCTCATTTTCGATGTTTGTGTCGAATCAGAAACCCATATACGCACTCTCGTAGAACGGTGAGAGGAAACCTGGTGCGATGCATACGACGAGGCGGGTAGACCTTATACACTCTTGTAGCCTGATGGACAGTCCCTAAGTACCTGTTCACGCTCTTGTAGCGTGGCAGGGAAAGTGATGCAATCAAAAATTTGGGAGAGGGACCCAAATT
>NW_021400647.1:0-304 GCF_001605985.2 Dendrobium catenatum | reverse complement strand
TTGGGTTCCTGTGTAGATTTGGGGGGGAAAACAATGAAGTGGTTGTTGGCTTTTCATATTCTCTATTTAAATAAGCTTTTAAATTAATGAGGGGTTGTTTGTATTCTCTTTCTTACCTATAAATAGGAGTTGTTTGTGGCTGTTTTAGCAAGTTTATGATGTGATTTTTGGAGATAAAACCTGCCGGTTTGTTGTTTGGAAAAGCTTGCGAGCTTTGTCCAAATTCCATCTTTCCTTCTCTCTTTGAGAAAGCTTGCGAGCTTGTCTCCACTTCATCTTGACTTCTAACCTCTTTCGTCTCTCC
>NW_021400646.1:0-250 GCF_001605985.2 Dendrobium catenatum | reverse complement strand
TATTTACTATGTCTCTTGCTCTGTTTTACGACACCGAGAAGTGCAGGAAGTTGTTTCTTTGTTCTCTTAATCAGGCTGGGAAGTTGGTCACCTAATTTTTGTCTTAAGAATATGGATGTGCAGCCGCTATGCCTCTATTTGGTTTTTTTGAGTCTTTACAGATTCTGGAACATTGATGGTATCGGGATCACCTGGGATTGTTATGTTAATACTTTCAATGCCTGGGTGTTTTTGGACGTGAATGGGGATC
>NW_021400645.1:0-1066 GCF_001605985.2 Dendrobium catenatum | reverse complement strand
TAATTTCCGCACTTTGATTTCTGTGGTGATTTTGATTTGAGTTTTATCTTTGGTTTTAAACTTATCCAATTCACCTCTCTCTTTGTTAGCCTTGGGCAAGTTTTATAGGGCTTAACATCCCTAACAAACTTTCAGGAACCATTGGCTCATCTATAGGTTTTATTTTGGATTTTTTTGTAGCTCTTTTGAGTAGTAGCGAACTGAAGGTTCTCTTTAAGGACCTTATAATTTTCTTTCTTAATTAACGTGTAGGCCCCTTTGTGGGTTTCTCAAAAAAAAAAAGGAGTTATTTTATAGGCTTTTTTGTTAGTTTGGTTGGTGGGGCTTGATGCGTTGTTGTGGTATCATAGTGGTTGGGTTACCCTTTTAACTGGTCTTCTCATATTTTACCCTCTCGTTTGGTATATAATTGAGTGGCTTTGGGTTGGTCATCATAATGTGTGATATGGATTTTTTTTTTTCACGAACGGTGGCCCATTCATGGCTGAGCTATGTATATTTTTGGCCTTTAGGAACTTTCTATGTATTTTTTATATCTAAAATTTTCAATCTTGGGAGTATTTTTTGCCTTTATTTGGAAGGTTAATTGTGCAGTGGTTGTGTCCTTTAGGTTGTACTTCCATGTAATTGTAATTCTTTTCTTCATTTGACATGGTTCGCTTTCTCTACTTAATGTGTTGGAGTGGATGTAGGCTTAGAATTAGATGGCATTCGAGTTTCCATCATGATGCATGCTTTTAACTTACTAAGCTTGTTTGGCCTTTCTTTTTTGGGTGTGTTGTCTATATTTATGCCACTTGGTTACTCTATGGAGCATTCAGTTCTTGTGTCGGTTGAGTAAGTTTGTATGGATGGTTTCTTCTTGACTTGGCATGTTATGTTATGGTGCTTATGCTATGTTTATTGATAAATCTTCAAATTACTACTGTCTTTTATGATTAGGATTTTGGCTTCTAATTCTATATATTCCTACTATTAGCTCAAGAATGAGCTATTATTTCTCATTACTGTTGATTGTCCTTTTGCTAACCTAGCTTTTTCTTGGTAAATCCTTTTGGAATAATTA
>NW_021400644.1:0-812 GCF_001605985.2 Dendrobium catenatum | reverse complement strand
CCCTCCAAAAATACTTAAACTTTGTTTGAATTGCAAGTGGACCCCACCCCCAACCCCTTCATGTTGTCCGCCTGCTCCCTGTTCCGTTTCCGCCTGGAGAAGACCCGGACCGGCTGGGCCGGTCCAGGCTGGACCGGCCTAACACATAGCTTACAAAAAATATCATCGAGTATATCTATACTTTGGGCAACACAACTATCAGTCGTATAACATAATAAGATAGTCATGCTATTAGCTATGGTAGTGAAATATGTGTCATTGAATTCCGCAAGGAGATTTTCTAGCTAAAAGTTTTTTTTACAAAAAATTAAACTAATCTTAAGAAGGCATAACTCCTTTTTGTGAGAGACAAAATGTTATTCAATTGACAAAGAACACAGCTTCTAGTCTTGAACATAGCACATATAAACCATGCACCACTTTATATGCAAATTGCTTGAAATTAATGTCTTACAACTCATCAAAATTAAAAGAGTTGAAATCCTGATGATATTCTCATAGAAGTGGTACCTGCTAGAAATCGGAGGCTTTATAACATCTCAATTGTTCTCTAAGAATGATGATATATAGGTTTTACATGGAAAATCATTCATAAACGACCACTAAGTTGCTACATCAGAAATTTAAACTCAAAGTAGGAGATTTCTAAGTTTGGAGCTTAAACTCTTCATCTATTCTGGATAAGATTTTGTTTTGATTTTCAAGATTGATGACTACAAAGTTCAAGATTTATTTATACTCGATTTTTTAAGATTGATGGCTACCAACTCAAGATTTATTATCACTTGATTTCAAGTTAGTGACTACCTAAA
>NW_021400643.1:0-237 GCF_001605985.2 Dendrobium catenatum | reverse complement strand
ATTAAATATTAAAAAAATAATATTATATATCTATATATTACGAAAAGTATTTTTTAAAAGAATTTAAGCAACAAAAAATAAAGAAAAAAGGGGTAATTAAACATTCATGGAAAGCATGAAAAACAATATTAGAACTGAATGTGAAGAAATATATAGATATTTTAGGGCAAGTTAGGACAAAAGAATTTTTTAGGGGGGGCAAAAGTAAATTTTTAGAGGGGAATGGCAAAAAAAAAA
>NW_021400642.1:0-298 GCF_001605985.2 Dendrobium catenatum | reverse complement strand
TCTTTACAACACTTAATTTTATGCTTCTCTTTTAATGTCCAACATTTTGCGCAATAAAGCATTGCAGGTCTCATCACCATCTTATAGAAATTTTCCTTAAGTTTGAGGGGTACGTTTCTATCATACAACATTCCCAATGCATTCCTCCACTCTATAATATGCTACATGGGCCCTATGTGTTTTGCTATGGCCTAATTTTGTTTAGTGTAGATGTGGGAGGGAACTTGTCCCCACTTGTTTGAAGTAGGTGGGAGGTTATGTTGCTATGATTTTAGCCTTCCTTGCTATATGTCGGTGT
>NW_021400641.1:0-263 GCF_001605985.2 Dendrobium catenatum | reverse complement strand
CTTGGAATACCCTATTTTGTCAAGCCCAGCTCTTCTGTTCAGATCTGTTGTTATCAGAGAAGCATTTTAATGTTCCATAAAGCTTCCTCCTTTGAACATCTCTATGTTCTAAGAGAAATTATTCTGTGCAGACACCGGACCGTTCAGAGACGAATCAAAGCATGCCACATCACCTGGTGCACCGCTGCATTACACAATAAAGGGGTGACATGGCACACTCTAATTCATCTCCAGACAGCATTCGTATCCACAGAATATTTTCA
>NW_021400640.1:0-470 GCF_001605985.2 Dendrobium catenatum | reverse complement strand
CAGGTTCAAGCAAAGGTAAAATTTAGACTTCAAGTTATAAAATATTATAAGCAAATCTTGATTTGAAGTCTTTAACATTTTGTAGTAAGATTTCCTTGAAATGTTAGTACACACAAGAGCCAAAAATATTTCTTCCAAAATGTGTTAGGAGAAAATAATAATCAAAATAATAATATTTGGAATCATTAAAATATAAGTTGAAAGAATGTAAAGCACGCAAGGCTAAGTAGCAACTCTCTCAACAAACTCCCCTTTTTTTATGATGGTAAAACAATTATTATTTGTATAAATTTCAAATTCTTAAGTTTCTCCTAAACCCCCCCCCTGAATAAATAAGCATGTGAGAATAAGGGACATTTTTGTTTGAACTAATCCCAATTTTTTTAATTTTAAAATTTTTACACACTCAAACAACAACAAAAATGAAAAAAATGCGAACACAAAAATACTAACAACATGTCAAAACACTT
>NW_021400639.1:0-992 GCF_001605985.2 Dendrobium catenatum | reverse complement strand
AAGTTAACTTTGAATTATTTTTTGGGTGGCATAATGGTTTTGTGAGCTACTGGAATGTGCTAAATAGACGTGTGGAGACTTCTCATCTTTTTCTGCTGGACTTCTTTTTGGGTAATAACGCCGAACTTCAGGGGCGGAACCGGCCTTAATTCTTAGGGAGGGCAAAATTATAAAAAGATTATATAAAAATATATATATAAAACAAAATTCAAACAAATTATTATATTGCAATAAAAATTACAAGCTTTGCATTCTATTTTGAATCTTCTGATAATGTTATATTACAATTTCATTTGGAACCAAATCAAATACTTCTATCTCAATGTCAAATGGCACTAAGAGAGTCGTTGAAGCCAATCATGGACACCTAATTTTATTGTGTAATCTATGTTTAACAATTTCATTGTTGAAAATGCTCTCTCAAACAGTCAGCGGTGATAACGGGGCAAAGTTAAAGCAAACAAAAAGTAAAGTGGTTTCCGCCCTTGCGCCAAACTTAAATGACAATACATTCTTTTTTGGGGTGGCAACACCAAACTTATTGATAATCCTTTTTATGTCCTTTTTTGGATTTTTAAATTCTTCTCTTTTATAAGGCATGTTACTAGGGTTTGTATTATACTTCCATGCTTAAGTGGTAAAATCCGCTCTTAGAAATTTTTTTTTAAAAAATCTTTTTTTTTTAGCTTCTTCTGAGTAGTAGAGGGGCTGGCAATTTCTCCTTAAAGATCTTGTAACTTTTATTTTGTTATTAACGCTAGATTCGTTGAGTGGGTTATATATATATATTATATATATATATATATATTATATATATATATATAATATATATTATAGAGTAAAATATAGTATATATGTTGCGTCCTGGAGTATTTGCGGGCGGTAGAGAAATATAGTTTTGTCTTAGCATTGTACGAAGATCCAGTCTACAACAAATCATGATAAGTGAGAGGGTGTAGCATTCATAAGAGACAACAGACGTTTTTTACGTG
>NW_021400638.1:0-347 GCF_001605985.2 Dendrobium catenatum | reverse complement strand
CTCAAGATGATCTTCCCCCATTAAGCACATGTTTGTAATCTCTTCCTCTAGTTCAGTCTCAGAGGAATCAGTACCAGATTCTGCCCAGAACAGCTTTTGAACTCTCTTCTTGTCCTTCCTAAACTTAGGTTTCTCATCGCCCTTTTCCTTTTCTTTACTCGAGTGATCTTGAAGTGTAGGAAAATCTGCTTTCACATTTCCAGGCTTCCTGCATTTATAACAAAAAATATAAGAAGATCCTTTAGAATATTTATGATCCTTACCTTTTTTCCAATGATGCTTTTTCTTCTTCCTTAGAAAGCTTTTGAAATGCCTTGTGATGAAGGCAACTTCATCGCTTTCAGACC
>NW_021400637.1:0-221 GCF_001605985.2 Dendrobium catenatum | reverse complement strand
ATAGTGCACGTGCAGGGGTATCCTTGGAATATTTATAGACGCCTTCTGTCTGCTTGTACGGATGTTGCAGATCCGGTGGCGTGGCGTAGCAGCTTTTTGAATAGAATTATTCGCTGCTTCGTACAGGTAGACTGTCGTGCACTATTTGTTGATTTTCGTAGGCGGGTCATAGTGCACTAACGAGTCTCCTGCCTTGGATCGTAGGAGCTTGCACTTGTCAT
>NW_021400636.1:0-230 GCF_001605985.2 Dendrobium catenatum | reverse complement strand
AATGAATAGAATATTTTTTGTAAAAGAAACTACAGATAAAAATTACTTCAAGGCACTTCTCTCTCTTATTCTCTCTCATCTTCTCTCCTTCTCCTATGGTCCTTCCCACCTTTGTTGCCAGTCGACTTTGGTCCCTCAGACAGATCACTATGGCCCAACTGTGATCCTTTCAACCTATGTCACCCGTCGACTGTGGCCCCTCCGACCTCTATAGCCTGCTAACTACAGTC
>NW_021400635.1:0-266 GCF_001605985.2 Dendrobium catenatum | reverse complement strand
ATTAGATTTGACTTATGTTAAGAAAGGTAGAGGCAGGCCTAAAAAGGCTTGGTTTAAAAATATTAAGAATGACCTTTCTTTATTAGATTTAAGCGAGAATTTGACTTTTAATAGGACACGATGGAGAGAAAGGATTCATGTAGCCGACCCCACGTAGTGGGATAAAGGCTTGTTGTTGTTGTTGTTGCTGTTGTTGTAGGAAACTAAATGGGTTGGAGAGAAGGCTAAGTAAATTGATAGTTTAGGATTTAAACTTTGGTATTCGG
>NW_021400634.1:0-1793 GCF_001605985.2 Dendrobium catenatum | reverse complement strand
TTAAAGATTGAGAAAAGTTTGAGGATGACTTTGACATAAATTATAAGAATTCTTCTTAAGATAATTAAAGTGATGATGAGCCTACATTGGTTCTTGATTTTAATGACGTGTTTTATTTTTAAGTGAGTTTATTCTGAATCTTGTGTTCCAATAATATTATCTTAGAACAAATCTAAGTTCATATTTGATTTAATATTTTAATATTTTTTATAATTATTTATAATTTTAAATTACTTTATTTCTTCATTTTGAGGCTTATGCCTCAATCCGCCTCGAAGCTTACATCTTGCCTCGCTTAGACAAAATACCTCGATTCCCGATTTTACTTTTTAAAACCTTTATATAAAACAATATGCTTTGGAGAGGGATTTGATCAAAGTAATAATAAATGTGTTGGGCTGTATATAATCTCCATGTGGGCTCTGAAAATTCGGCCCGGCCTCCGCCCTCTGATTGCTTTTCTGCTTCAGGGGAGTTTTAATGAAATAAGTTATGTGGTAAATTTTGGAAGGCAAATTGGTTTGTAGATACGACACTACCCAGAGATTTCGCCCTCATTTTGCGAGGACTTTATGATTTGAGTTCTTGTTTCCTATAGGCGCAAGCCCCTATAGTTAATTATCCCTCCCGATAACAAGAGAGAACTTTCGATTAAGGCTAGTCGTTAATCAAATACATAGAGATATGTGTTATCTGGCATATAGTAGCAGCATGGATATAGGTATTTAAAGAGTTTGGAGATTTAGGAATTTGGGGTTGAAATATTTGGGAAGTTGATATTTAAAATTGAAATTTCACCATCTTGCACTTAAAGCGGATGATGGACCCGATCAAGACCCCATGGTTCCGTCATCCCGAGCCATCGTGGTCCATGATCTAGTTAGTCAGAGGAGGTAGTCGACCTAACCTGACAGAAGGATCCTTGTTGGCAGCCATGTGTTGCTTCGTCCAAGGGGACCTTATAGACTTGGGGGGAATATTTATCTAAGAGGACAAATTTAGTTCCACCTTAGCTGACAGAGGGCTTTGTACCCTATCAATCGTATCCTATTGATTTATATCTCAAGGATTTGTTGCCACTAAGGAACCTATTGGCTCTAGCCATAATCGGTATTTCGTGATGCCATTTGGCGGCAAAACCACTCGGTTCAGAGGGCCCCGGGTCATAACCGTTTATCCTACGGTGCCATTTGGCGGCAAACCGCCGGTTAGAGAACATGTACCACGTCCTTATTGGCAGAAAATTGTTTGAGAATAGATCCTAGTAATATTTTTGACTAGGCATTAGCTCTTTGTGAGCTGAAGTATATTTTAAATTTGTCCATCCCGGCAAACTGTTGTGGAGGGTGGATGAATTTTGTTTAAATGGTTTGATAAAAATATTTTAGTTTTAAATATATGGATTTTGGGATTTGTGGAGTTTTGTATTTTTGTGGGTATTTGGGTGTAGCTTTAAATTATTTGAAATGGACTCCTCCGGTTGGGATTTTCATTCAACACGGCCATCATCGGGGTGTTTGGAGTCATTTTCATTTGTTGATTAAATCTTGTCGATTCTATCAACTTGCCGATAGGGGATCGGGTTTCGTGGATTTCATGCCTTTATTAGTGAATTCTCGTGATCGTAGGCCTTAAAGAACTAATATGAATGCATTAAAACAAATGCACTGGTCGCCACAACCGTGTATTTGTTTGAAGGATCGAACCTTGTCGACTCATATTGATCCAAATAAGAGGACCATATTCGAATCTTGAATTCACTTATCAACCCGCGCAGTATCCTTAGGCGTCAC
>NW_021400633.1:0-294 GCF_001605985.2 Dendrobium catenatum | reverse complement strand
GGAATTCAAGTTGGATAAAAATATTCCACTCAAAATTACATTTTCATAACTCTTAACAAAATATTACAAATTTTTACATAAATGGAAAGCGATAAATCTAGAGTCATATGCAAGGTTATCCTAATAAAAATTCCCAAGCAGTTTTTATATCATCTCAAGCAGTTTATACAAGGAAAAGAAAGTACTCATCATAGCCACACTTGGCCATGCTCTTGATCATGAGGGCTAAGCGATCCACCAGTAGCACCTTTAGTAGTTATAATTTAATGATTTTATTTTAGCCCTTATTTATTT
>NW_021400632.1:0-1054 GCF_001605985.2 Dendrobium catenatum | reverse complement strand
GTCGGCGGCATCGGATTGGGGGCGGTGGCCGGAGGAGATTCTTAGCCGGCGGTCGGACGAGCGGAGGCGACCCTAGGAAAGAGCGAACGATGGGAGAGCGAGCGACCGAGAGAGAGAAGGAAAGAGTTAAAATGAAATGCCAGACGCGGGGCTCGGTGTATTAGGGCTTAAACCGGCAGTTTTTCGGCTGTTTTGACCGCCGGTAAAAAGTCACTTATCAACGGCGGTCTAAACCACTGGTAAACCACCGGTTCTTGTTGACGTCCGGCGGTTTACCGTCAGTTTAGTGACAGCCGCCCTTACCGGCGGCTTATATTTTCAAAATCACCGGTGCAGCCGTCGTTAAACTCCGACGGCCAAACCGCCAGTTGCCGCCGGTACTACCGGCGGTCCTAAAACTGCCGGTTTAGGGCATTTTTCCTGTAGTGTTAGCTATAAATAATTCGAAGTTTGGAAGTGCTTTTATGCTTTCTTGAATTTCATTTATCCTCTACTTGCTTGAATTTTATATAAATACAATATTGGCGAACATGTTAGAAAGCTCTCATGGTGCATTATATTTTAGTTTTGAACATGCCTTGGGTTTAATTATATTTTCTTCATTCATTTGTATATTAAATAATAACCTGCTCTAATACAACATTTCCTTCTTTTTTTATGATTTTTGCGAGGAAGCACCGAGAAGAAAAAGAGAAGGAGCTTTCTGAGCAATAGACGAAGGAGGTAAAAGACAACGAGTATTAGTCATCCTCATTCATTTCGATAGGAGTGCTACAGGTGAAATCACCAGGTGATAGCCCTCAGAGTTGTAGGTTCTCTTAAAACTTACCAGCCCTTAAGAGCCTTCTGGTTGTAAATCTCCAACATTAGGATCCTCTAGAAACATCCTTTTTTAACTAGGAGGCTTTTCTTTATTTTAGAACCCTAAACACATTTACACATGTGTATGTATGTATGTATAAAGGCTTAGAAATAATATCTTTCATTCTATATAATATTAATGACATTTAAGGATAAAAATTAAGGACGAATCTTAGAAAACATAGACCTAGGA
>NW_021400631.1:0-267 GCF_001605985.2 Dendrobium catenatum | reverse complement strand
GGGAGTGGTTTAGATGAACGGTCGATATTAAATCACTTGATTATGGATCGTTCGTTATACATTTGAAGGTCTTAAATATGTTGGAATTTCGTGATCTTGGGCTTGTTGGATTTGGCTCGGATTTGTGTCGAATGTGGTGTCGTTGGTTTCATATTTTCGAGACATTCAGTTTGACTGTAAGTTTGCTGAAATCGGAGTTCGAATGGACCCAATTTTAATTTTGGAAGTTTCCAACTTGATTTTTCCTCAAGATTCGTGCTCGAACAT
>NW_021400630.1:0-782 GCF_001605985.2 Dendrobium catenatum | reverse complement strand
GTCCTTCATTTTTCTAGTCTGTGTTTTTCTGCTATTTGTTTCCTATTTTCTGTAGTTTATTTTTTTTAGTCTGTTTTAGTTTCTATTTTTTCTTTTTCTTTTATGTGTCTGGACCCTCTTTTTGTGATGACAAAAGGGGGAGTAGGATGCGGTAGGAAAAAGGGGATGTGCTTGTAACTTTGAATTTCCAGTGAACTATTTTTTTTTCACTAAGTTTTTCCTACTTGTGTTTGTCATCATCAAAAAGGAGGAGATTGTTGTAAATCTATTTTCATGACTTTTGTTTTGATGATTGACAAACACTGCTGATTCTCTTGGACTTCTTGTTGCTTCTAACTTTTCAGGAATAAAAAATTGGACGAACAGACAAAGCCAGTTCAAGATTGCGTAGGTCTAGGGTTGAGTCAGTCTGTACTTTTGTTTTTCACTTCTTGAGTCTACTTGTAATGGTCAAAGAGACTGATTCTAAGTAACGCTACACACACACACACACTTGAGAGACTTAGAATTTCTGTGTTTTACTCATATCGGCCAAGACGATTTTTTATATCGTCCTGGACGATCAGGCTTAACACAGAAAGTCTAAATAAGGATTCTTAATTAAGGCAGCCGTCATTAATATATCGGCCTGGACGATACGTGTATCGGCCAGGATGATATGCTGAAAACAGAAAGAAGTTGCCGCCATAGATAATTGAGGTATACTGTATTTTTAAATTATCGGCCAGGACGATCATTGATCGTCTTGGACGATATTCACAAATTATACCTTAATTGATCAG
>NW_021400629.1:0-544 GCF_001605985.2 Dendrobium catenatum | reverse complement strand
CTGCACTAAAGAAGTTGAAGTAACTACTGATCGTGAATATGTTGGAATTAATGACATTTATTTGTTCACGCATAAATCCAATATCCTGATTGTGCTGAAAATCTTACTGCTGCAAGTGAGTTTCAATTTGATCAAACCTTTGATCAAAATGAGCCTCTAAATTTGATCAAACCTTTGATCAAAATGAGCCTCTAAATTTTAAAATGAGCCTCTAATTTGGTTCAGCAGCATGTGAAGGTCCAGCTTCTTCTTCTATTTCGCTCATAACTACATGAGTTTGACTGGGCTCGTCCTTATTGAAGATAGCCCTAAAGGATGCGTCGTTGTAGTAGATAGGTTCTTCAAAATCTTGTTCAGAATGAATTAAATTATACTTCTTTTCCAAAATATAAGCAATCATATGTCCTAAGGCTATGTTCTTCTTTCTTTTATAATAAATATGACCAATTTCAGAGAGACCATAAATGTAGTCAATTAGGAGTTGGGCCTCATCTATAGGTTAACTAATCATAATCAAGTAGGTAACAGTAGAAAGAAGAGGAGT
>NW_021400628.1:0-259 GCF_001605985.2 Dendrobium catenatum | reverse complement strand
TAGATCAGGATAACTACATGATCATCCAGAGATTAAAAGGAAAGGATATCCCTTTGGGTAACTTACAGAAATCCTAGAGGATATGATTTAAACTCTAATGCGATGTGGGGTCCCAAATAAATAAATTTAGATTGTTAAATTATTATAACTACTTGATGAACCAAATTTTTCAAGGAAATGATGCCTTTAGTGTAGCTTACATCAATCCTAGAGAATATGGTTGTGACTTGAATGGGTTGATGATCTAAAAGATGGAGCA
>NW_021400627.1:0-294 GCF_001605985.2 Dendrobium catenatum | reverse complement strand
TCCAAGTATTCGTCGACGGTATCGTCGAAGTCAAATCTGACGTCAAAGAATTGGGATCGCAAGATATTGACTCTTCCGTTGCGGTCGTATTCAAACCCGAAGTTCCACTCGGGTTCGCCCATGCATCTTTGGAGCGGGAGGAGGAGGTGCCGGCGTGAAGGCTTAGGGAGGGGGAAAACGGTTATGGTGGAGAGGCTTGGGGTGATTTCAGATTACTGCAGGAAATCTGAAATTATTTCAGATTTTGGTGAATGAGAGGGAACAAATTTGAGAATTCAAATTAATTCCAAGAGG
>NW_021400626.1:0-310 GCF_001605985.2 Dendrobium catenatum | reverse complement strand
TAAGTCTAAGGTGTTTCAGTTATAATGCCATCTAAAAGTCTAGTTGGTCTAGTGTAGCCTTTCTGTACTAAGATCCACATGCGATAATCAAGCGATTGAAGAAAAGTAGGCATTCATATTTTCAAAAAATTGAAACGGATGTTGTCAAATAGTGGAGTTCTAGTGATCGAATACCCTCAAGAGTGTTACGCTTTCCAAAAGTAGCCATGATCATTTTCAAAAAGTTGTCTAAACCTTCATTTTTGAAGGTAGGTTCTGATACCGCTTGTAAGTTCGAATAGGTTGTTAGACCTATTAAGTTTGTCCCTAG
>NW_021400625.1:0-316 GCF_001605985.2 Dendrobium catenatum | reverse complement strand
TAACGACGAAATGGATCGATCCGGCGAGGAGCGATGATCGGCATTGGGAATGGAAGGGAGTTGCCGGGGAACTGAGGAGGAGAAGGCGATCCATTTGATGCGAACGCAATGGGAGCTATCCTGGTTTGGGCAGCAAGGAGAGAGGGTTTCCACTTTCCAAAGGGATGAGCCGGCAGGAATACAGAGCAGAAGGGAGATTTGAGCCGAGGAAACAAATCAGGCTTTTATAGTCCAGAGTTTTGATGGAGGGAAATTTGTAAGAAATTTGAAATTTGATTTTTAGGGTTTATATATATATATATATATATATATATTA
>NW_021400624.1:0-2299 GCF_001605985.2 Dendrobium catenatum | reverse complement strand
GTTTGACGTCTACGAAAATATTCACGTACTTCGATCCCCATTCTTTGACGTGGGGTTTGACCACGACGACGACAAAGTTGGAGGTTACTTGGATCGAATCCTCCCCACCCTTGTGCACGTCATCGACGGACAATTCGCAGATTACGAGTGGATCATCGAAGGTCATCATTCCTTGCCACCTCCACATCCTACAACTCCCTCTCCACCTCTATGGATCGCTGGTGCCGTCTACCTCGTAGTGATCTCGTTTCTTGTGTGATTCTTCTTCCTCCGACAACCTTAGACGTTGAAGAGTGATTTTAAGCCTCAAGGTGAGACAATCGCTTTGTTAACTGTCGGATTCTAGTTGGCTATTCATTTTCATTACTTGTGATTAAGGTTGTTATTTTATAGATCTTGCAAACTTAGTTGTAACGACTTGCCTAGACTTTGTTAACTTCTAAGATCTTTTTGAATTGTCAAATTTGAGAAGCATTAAATTGTATTATCATTACTCTAACAAAATTTTATTAATTTCTAAGAAACAATTCCTGGTTTCACATTAATTTACCTCGTAACCTTCCTTATGCATGTACTTGATGAATCCTAAATTACAATAGGTGTAAACTTCTTTAGAAACTTTCCTTACCAATTAAAATTCTATAAAATAATTAAAGAAAACTAAATTACTTACCTCAATTCGTTCTTTTCCTTAATTTCCTTTTCTTCTGCTTTAGCATAATTTCTTTTCTACAATTCCACTCTCAAATCTTGTAGTGGTAATCAGCAGATAAGAATAATATACCCAAACAATTTCTTGCTAATTATGCTGAAATTAAACACAGTTTGATGCGGACATCAGTACGAAGATTTGGCGCATCTATCACAGGCGGCGTCGTAAATTGACGACCATTATTTTAATTTTAAATTATGAGTTATTTTATGCATTTTAGTTCTTAATTAAGGTATTTCCTGTTTTACCCCTAGGATAGTTTATGTGAGTGTTATGGCCCAAGGGGCAATTTTGTAATTTTTATTTTTCTCATGTTGTGGCCTATATATAGGGCCTTTAGCTATTGTAATAGGATGATGATTGAAATGAAAATTTTTCTTATGTTTTGTACTCTTTGTGAGTTCAATATCACGTGATCTCTTAGTGAGTCATGAGAGGAGAAGCCCGAGGAGGGTAATTCGCAATACCCGTCAATCTTTGGAAGAGTCCGAGGTTCGCGGTTCTTACGATCTGTGTGTGAGTTCGTTAGTTATCTCTATCTTTCTCGTATATTTTTGTTCATCTCCTTCATCTCCTCTTCATCCACCCAAGTATTCCCCTAGCTCCACCTCCTTAAGCCACGGCTGACACTCCACCCAACCCCTCATACCACCGGCCCAAGCTCTAGCCGTCGGCCACCTTCCACCCCCTTCTCCCCATTGAAATCCTTGCCTAATTTGGGTAATTTAATCTTTGGACAGATTTTCGAAATTCAAATCCAACAAATTTGAATTTGAAATCTTTCCTAATTTGTCATTATATTTTTGGAAAGTTCTTAAATCAGTTCTTTTGAATTTCAAATTCAATTGGATTTGTTTAATTACTTTCCTAATCCTAAATTTACAGTTATGCAAGCATGACACCTCATCCCCACATTCCCTCTCTCTCTACATGCCGCTGGCCACCATGGGGCTTTCCTCCCATTAATTCCTCAATTAAAGCATTAATGGCCTCTTAATTTGAAATCAAATTTCAAACTAAGTTCCCCCAATTTAAATCAAAACTGAAATTAATTTCATGATTTTGAAAATTCCTGAAGGCAAATCAATGAGCCTTAAATCTCCACATTCAATTTGACATTCAAAGCTTTCCTAATTTTCAACTTCTATTTTAAGAAAGTCATTCATGCAATCTAATTTAAATTCATTTGAATTCTAAATCCAATTGAATTTTAAATTCATATATGAGAGCATTAAATTCCCTTGCTGAATTTGAAAACCACCGGCCCCCCTGTGAGGATTACTAGGATTTATTTCCTAAGTTATTACTAAGCATCTTTGGAAATTTTGTCTCTCTTTGCCAGCCGAAATTTCCCAAAGTCCAAGCCATTAATTTCCTTCCCAAAAACTGAGAGTGTATTTAGGAATTAACTCTCTATTTTCCCTCTACATCCCGCCGGCTACATCTGGAATTTCCTAAAGCCTCTTCAGGTTCCATTGTTTTCTCTTTAGGAAGAGCTTGGAATTTTACCTGCTCTAGCCGAATTCTCCCTGGACCATTTCCTATTTTATTTTTTTTTCCTAATTCATTTCACGGCTTCAAGGAGTC
>NW_021400623.1:0-279 GCF_001605985.2 Dendrobium catenatum | reverse complement strand
TGTTAAGGGAAAAAATATTAAATGTTATGTCAAATGTTACTAAATTTTCAGTTCACTCAATTGTTGTCAAGTACCAAATGTTAAAGCATTAAATGTTAATGCTTTATACAAGAGAAATGGTTACGAATAGCTCATTTATCCAAAGGAAAAAAGCAAAGCTGGACTCGAACCGTTGGCCACCTGGTGTCGACCACGTGGACACCTTTTTTATCCAAGGGAAAAAGAAACAGAAAATGCGGATGGTTTCTTGCCGGCCGAAAAACTAAGCAGGAAATTTCA
>NW_021400622.1:0-1164 GCF_001605985.2 Dendrobium catenatum | reverse complement strand
TTTAATCCAGTTTTCTTTTTTCCTTTAGGTTAGGATTCTTCATTTCCTTAGGATTAAGCGTGCTAGTGGGGGATAATGCCCTTTGTGGCACCATCTTAGTTTAATCTAATTTTCTTTTCCTTTAGTTTAAGATTCTTCCTTTCCCTAGGCTTAGATGTGTTAGTCATGTACAACACCCTTCGAGGCACCGTACTAGTTTAATCTAGTTTTTTTTTCCTTTTAGTTAGGATTCTTCATTTTCTTAGGTTTAAACATGTTAGTGGTGGATAATACCTTTTGTGGCTCTATCCTAGTTTAATCATATTTTCTTTTTTTTTTTCTTTAGGTTAAGATTCTTCCTTTCCTTAGGATTAGGTATGCTAGTTGTGGATAACGCCCTTTGTGGCACCATTCTTTTTTAATCTAGTTTTCTTTTTATTTAAGTTATGATTCTTCATTTTCTTAGGATTAGACGTATTAGTGGTGGACAACACCCTTCGTGACACCATCATTGTTTAATCCAATATTATTTTCGTTTAGGTTATAATTCTTCTTTTCCGTAAGATTAGACATGCTTGTGGTTGACAATGCCCTTCGTGGCACCATCCAAGTTTAATACAATTTTCTTTTCCTTTAATTTAGCATTCTTTCTTTCTATAAAATTAGACATGCTAGTGGTGAATAACGTCCTTCGTGGCACCTTCATATTTTATTCTAGTTTTCTTTTCGTTTAGGATAACGATCTTCCTTTCCTAAGGATTTGACCTGCAAGTGTTGGATAATACCCTTTATGGCACCATCCTAGTTTAATCCAGTTTTCTTTTTTCTTAGGTTAGGATTCTCCATTTCCTTAGAATAAGACGTGCTAGTTGTGGATAATTCCATTCGTGGCACCATCCTAGTTTAATCTAGTTTTTTTTTCTTTAGAATAGGTTTTTTTTTAACGTCAGGATTAGACGTGCTAGTGGTGCCTAAAAACCTTCGTAGCACCATCCTAGTTTTAGTATAATTTTCTTTCCCTTTAGGTTAGCATTCTATCTTTCCTTAGAATTGTATGTGCTAGTGACGGATAATGTCCTTCATGGCACCATCCTAGTTTAATCTAGTTCTTTTCCTTTAGGTTAACATTTTTCCTTTTTTAAAGATTAAATGTTCAAGTGGTGGATATCGCCCTTCGTGGCACAA
>NW_021400621.1:0-450 GCF_001605985.2 Dendrobium catenatum | reverse complement strand
AGTTGTCGCCATAGACAATTAAGGTATACTGTATTTTAAATAATCGGCCAGGACGATCATTAATCGGCCTGGACGATATTCATAAATTATGACTTAATTGATCAGGAAATCAAGGGAGTAATTAAGGATGATAGATACAATCATATCGTCCTAGACAATCACAGGATCGACCAGGACGATATATTCAAAAATCTTAGTTACTTCAGGACGATAAATATCGGCCAGCTCGAATTCAGGGATATGCTATGGACGATTTTTCTCTAATTTAAACTAATCGGCCGGGACGACCGTGAGATCGGCCTGGATGATCAAGCCAATTTTAAATCGTCCAAGTTTGCATTCAGAGCGATGCTCTGGCCGATCTTCTGAGTTTTGTACTGATCGGCCAGGCCGATGTCCATATCGGCCTGAAAGATAATGTCGGCAACTTGCAATTAATGAGCACCTTTG
>NW_021400620.1:0-398 GCF_001605985.2 Dendrobium catenatum | reverse complement strand
AAAAAAAAAAAAAAAAAAAAAATCTGTACCAGGACACTAGTTGTCCCATCAGGACAGTTTTATCATAATAAAATATTATCTGAATCAAATATATATGATTATAGAAATTTTTTAAACAAGAAATATATTTATATCAAATCTTGAAGATATTTATGCCAATAAATCTAATTAAAACAACTAAAAAGAAAATTTTATAATAGTTTTGAATACACAACCACAAGTTTTAACATATTGCATTGTAAAAAAACGAGAGCATAATTAATTTTGTTGATCTAAAGGGACAAATATCATATTTCAAATGTTTAAAATTACATAATAGAAGGCAAACTAGGATGTCTTGGCTCAAGCATTAATTCGATTCTATCAGCTCTGCTAGGGTTCGGGGAGCGTGGCTCCGG
>NW_021400619.1:0-212 GCF_001605985.2 Dendrobium catenatum | reverse complement strand
CATTTCGAGCAGACGAGCTTATGTGTTATTCCGAGTCATTTCAGGTTATTCCCGGGTTTTCGTGTCAACCCGAACCCGACTCTGTTTTTCAAACGGGTCGGTTTTCCAGAACCGAGCCCGCCCCGCTTTGGGTTCGGGTCAACCCAAATCCAAAATTTTCGGGTCAGATTCGAGTCGGGTCCAATATTTACACCCCTAATTTGAGGGTATAA
>NW_021400618.1:0-283 GCF_001605985.2 Dendrobium catenatum | reverse complement strand
CAGGAGTTGTGGTTAGGAATAAAGCAAGATTGGTGGCAAGGGGTATAACCAAATAAAAGGGATAGATTTTGAGGAGACATTTTCTCTTGTAGCTAGATTGGAATTCATTAGAGTGTTATTAGCCTTTGCCTGTTATAAAAGATTTAAGCTTTATCAAATGGATGTCAAGAGTGCCTTTTTGAATGGGGAAATAAAAGAGGATGTAATTTTAGAACAACCCCAAGGTTTTGAGAGTTCTCAATTTCTTAATCATGTTTTTAAATTAAAAAAGGCTTTGTATGGT
>NW_021400617.1:0-223 GCF_001605985.2 Dendrobium catenatum | reverse complement strand
ATATATATATCATCAAAAAATTATATTGGTCGGGCACAAATCTCGAGGCGAAATCAAGCTGGATTCAAAAATTAAATCCGGGATCACCTAAACTCTGATTTCAGCAGACTTACAGCCAAACTGAGCGTCTCGGAAATACTAACCCAACGACACCAAATTTTGACTCAATACGTGTAAAGTGCTGATTGGGACGATCAGTTGAAGTTTTGTTCCAGAATGTGTC
>NW_021400616.1:0-245 GCF_001605985.2 Dendrobium catenatum | reverse complement strand
TATGTATAAAAATCTGCATACTAGGCAGAAGTCTTCCGAATTCCCTCCTGAAAGACAGGAGGCAATTTTTATATCTCTTATATAAGGAACAAAATAAAATTCACTTTCCTCCTGAAAGATAGGAGGCAATTTTTATATCTCTTATATAAGGAACAAAATAATATTCACTCCCCTCCTGAAAGACAGGAGACAATTTTATATTCTCATGCAATGCAGGAAATAAATTCAATCCCCTACTGAAAAGT
>NW_021400615.1:0-274 GCF_001605985.2 Dendrobium catenatum | reverse complement strand
GCGGTGGTTTCTAAGGGCAACACCCTCAGAACAAATTTTGGTTGTAAGGATATTTTTGGATTATCTTTACTATTTCTCTTTGTATTTGGTTCATTATTCCTTAACAATAACATCTCTACGCAATGTGTTTAATTATATTGTATGCAATTGTCTAAAGACCAAAGTATTTTAAAACTTTTAAGGGGAAATTGCCTAAATATCATTGTAATAATCCCTCTACACAATATGTATAATTCTGCTAGGGGACAATCGCCTAAAGATCGTAGTATTTTTT
>NW_021400614.1:0-915 GCF_001605985.2 Dendrobium catenatum | reverse complement strand
CCAGTCAAGAAAGTCAAGGGAATCAATGGGTTGAGCTATAGGGTAGGTTCGAATCGATTTAGAATTTATTTGGGCTCAAAATGTCCAAATTGGTCAACCCTGGTTGACTTGGTCAACCGGGTTGACCCAGGGTCCAAGCTCGAGCTCGATAGACTCAACCCGACCCACTGAACCCAATGGAGAGGGCCATAAGGTCTGGCTTGGTCAATTTGACCAAGTCAACTGTTCGGGCTCAAATCTAGGCAAAATCGAGGTCAACACCGTACAGAGTACCAGAGGTGTACTGATCAGGTATACCAATCATCTTTTTTGGCCAGTAATTTCATCTTTTGCCCCAAAGGGCCATATTGTGTTTTCGCATCATATTTGGTACTCCAAAACAAAATAAACACATGCAATCACTTATAATAATTATCAAACACTTTCAAATATTCATATGCTTGGTCATGAACGTACATGTACATGAAAGAACATTCTATGCATTAAAGTGCATTAAAGTAGTTGAACTTAAACACTTGCATCATCAATTTAACAATAAAAATAAATATAAGGCATCAATTTAAACATAAAGATACATAAAAAAATTGGAAAAGAGATTCCTACCTCAAGGCTTAGTTATCCTTTCCTATGCAAAGCTTTACTTGTCAACAATGTTCCCTCTTGAAACCTATGGATCCAAAAGTCATAACATAAGTCTCTTGCATTTTAAGATCTCTCCTAACACTCTCCCTTAAACCTACTAAGAAAAATTCCTATGTAAATTTTAATTTTTACCTAAAAATCCCTAAGGTTGGAAACCAAATTTCTTCTAATAGCATTCCAATAGCATGTTAGAACCCTTCTCTTTCCTAATTATAAGATTAATGCTCTTAATTTTTGAATTAGCAAAATTAGGAAATTAGGAAAATATTTTTC
>NW_021400613.1:0-218 GCF_001605985.2 Dendrobium catenatum | reverse complement strand
TTGCATCTATTATATATTTACTTGTGGACAGTATGTTGTGTACATGATGAACATTTTTAGTACCTCATAGAAGGGGTTAGAGTTCTTATTGTATATTTATCTTCTTTGCTATTAACAATATGATGCATTCGTATGAATGAATCATCATAACCACTGCATGTCGGCACTCATTGTTCACTACTTGCAAGATTTGATACATTTGATTGTATGCTGATTTT
>NW_021400612.1:0-219 GCF_001605985.2 Dendrobium catenatum | reverse complement strand
TGTGTGCATGGTAGATTGCTTCGATAATAATTTTTTTAAAAAAAATTATACTTGATGCGGACTAGAATATACGCGGCAGTAGAGTAAAAAATACAACGTCTTAGCAATATACGTATATCCTGCACACCAACAGATAATTAAAGGAGAAGCACCAGAAGCTTTTTTACGCGGAAAACCCGAAAAAAGGGAAAAACCACGGGGCCTGGCCCAGATGAGAAA
>NW_021400611.1:0-388 GCF_001605985.2 Dendrobium catenatum | reverse complement strand
TCGTTACCTTTGATCTTTTCCTCCGCGCCACGCTCGAGATCCCTAATTTCCGCATCGATTAGGCCGAGGTCGCCCGCGAAATGGATGCTGATTCCAGCGTCATTGATCACAGCGATGTCGTCGAGGAGGACTTTTGGATGAGAGATATCAGGAAGTGAATCTCGTGGAAAGTGCGGGGGAAGTTGTCAATGGACAATGCGAATATGGAGATATAAGGGATGCTGAGTTCGGCGCAGTAGCGGAGGATGCGGACGACGTCGAGGAAACCGACGCAGTAGGCGTCCTTCGGTGGGAGGGAGAATTTGTGGGAGTAGCGGCGATTTCCGTCGAGGAGGAAGGAGATGTGGTCGGGGAGGGGGGAGGAGGCGGTGGAGGAAGCGGTGGGTGA
>NW_021400610.1:0-443 GCF_001605985.2 Dendrobium catenatum | reverse complement strand
GCAGGAAGAGTTTTTAAGTTGGGGCATTCATGCTTCAAATGTCCAGGTTTCCTACACCCAGAGCAAATTATGTCAGAACAAAAATTAGCATTTTTACAATTTTTACCTTTACTCCGCTTTTGTTGATGTTCATACTTGTGATTCAATAGACTTTCAAATTTATTTGTTATCAATGCTATCTCCTTGCTTTCATCATCTACTAAGCCATGTTCATCTGTGTTTTTGGCTTTTAACACAATAGTCTTCTCTTCATCTGCATCCAAAAATCTTTGACTCACACTTTGCTCGTAGGCAATGAGTGAGCCGAATAGATTATCTATAGAATAAGCATTCAAATCTTTTGATTCACATATAACTGTGAATTTGGCATCAAATTTATCAAGTAAAGGACGTAAAATTTTACTAATTTTTTCAACATTTGAAAGTTCTCTACCTAAATCATG
>NW_021400609.1:0-222 GCF_001605985.2 Dendrobium catenatum | reverse complement strand
CCAATCAATTTTCAAACAGCATGCAGTGAAAACTACGAAAAGCTCCGGCACACAGCAGAAAAATAAAACCCAGCGGCCTAACCTAGGTCTAGAAGTAGTGCCCTAGCAAACAATTCTATGTGTGTGTAAGGCTAGTGTGGTTTGGATAAGTCCTAAGCAGGGTAGTTAGTTAAAGTTATCTATAGTTTATGTTTGTTGGGAGTCTGAAAAGGATATTTTAGT
>NW_021400608.1:0-376 GCF_001605985.2 Dendrobium catenatum | reverse complement strand
ACACACATAAGGATATCATATAAAATTTATACTGATCGTACGAGATGATATCGTTTGTACAGGACGATCAGACAGTTATCACCTATTAAGATCACATGGAACGAATAGGAACTGGCCAAAAAAATTTTCTAAGTCCTATTCGTCCGGGATGAAATTAAAAATCGTCCGGGACGATTTGCTCTATGTAAGATTTTCGTCCAGACGAAAATAAATTATCGTACAGGACAATTTTTTCTCTGTGAGATTTTCGTCCAGACAAAATTAAATATCGTCCATGACGATTTGGTCTCTATAATATTTTCGTCCGGACGAACAAAATTTTGTCCAGATGATACAACTGACTTAGGACGGTTTTTTCTGCAATTTTTTGGAACCG
>NW_021400607.1:0-223 GCF_001605985.2 Dendrobium catenatum | reverse complement strand
ATGGAGAGGGTTTTATTTATTTCAATAGAAGAAAAAAGCTTACAAAGTAAGGCCAGAAAAAGGCCAACACAAAAGAAAAAACACAACCAAAACAAAAAATTACATTAACGATATATTACAAACCAACATGAAATATAAAAGCCCCAAAGGCATCCAGACTCAGATACGTCACTTTGTTGTCAGGCTTGGACCATCCTTGGAGATAGAAAAGCAACAGCCATAA
>NW_021400606.1:0-1043 GCF_001605985.2 Dendrobium catenatum | reverse complement strand
AAGGTCTTACATCCTTGGTGGATTCTCTCGACCTTTTTCACACAGCTTAATGTCATCGAACAAATGTTATAACATACAACCTCGGATAGGTCTTACATCCTTGGTTAACGTCGCTAGAATTCCGTCAAGGGACTTCCATTTAACTTCTCCACAAAGTTAAATTTCAACTTGATGTTGAATTTCCTCATGTCGTTGAATTTTTGCCTTGTAGGACTTTCAACGGACTAATACCCGACGTCGGACTTCTTGCTATCGTCGGACTTCTACTCTTCAGCGGACTCCTACTCGTCGTTAGACTTCTGCTCATCGATGAATTCTCGTCGGTCTTCTACCTGACGTTGAACTTCTACCCGACGTCGGATTTTTGCTCGTCAGCGGACTTCAACTTGTCGTCAGACTCCTGCTCGTCGACGAATTTTTGTCGGTCTTCTACCTGACGATGTACTTCTACCCGACGTCGGACTTCTCCCTGTCGTCGGACTTTTGCTCGTCAGTGGACTTCTACTCGTCGTCGGACTTCTGCCTGTCGATGAACTTTCATCAGTTTTCTGCCCAAGGCCGTACTTCTGCCCGACGTCAGACTCCTGCCCGTCGTCAAACTTTTATCGGGTTTCAGCCCATTGTTAGACTTCTGTCCAACGTCAAGCTTCTTCCCGTTGCCAGAATTTCGCCTAGCATAAATTTTATCAGACTTCTGCCTGACGTAGAGCTTTCTCCCGTCGTTGGACTTCTACACAATGCAGGAATTCTCCCTGTCGTTGGACTTTCGTTGGGATTCTGCTCGACGCAGAGCTTCCTCCCATCATTGTACTTATGCCCCTCAATGAACTTTCGTCGATCTTTTACCCGACGTCGGACTTCTCCCTGTCGTCGGACTTCTGCTCGTCATCGGTCTTCTACTCGTCGTCGGACTTCTGCTCGTCGATGGACTTTCGTCGGTCTTCTACCCGGTGTCGGACTTCTGTGTGCCGTCGGACTACTAACCGTCGTCAAACTTATACCCGTCGACGGAATTTCGTCGGTGTTCTGCCCAACGTTGCACC
>NW_021400605.1:0-989 GCF_001605985.2 Dendrobium catenatum | reverse complement strand
CCCCCCCCCCCCTTGTCTACATCAACAGATATGAGCTCCTACGGGCTACTGTAGAAGACTTCTACACATTCAATGTAACACTCACAAGCAAAACATAAATATTGCAAAATACCACCACATATACACTGTAGTTTGTATACACATAGGTACACTAAAAGGGGTAAAAACAATCATAAAACCCGCAAGGGCCCCAGCGAGCGTGTTATTGGTATACACGTGACATCTAGGGATGCTGCGCGGGTTATTAAATTTGGACATGATCCTCCTAAGCATATAAAAGGAGTGAACATGGTTCAATTATAAAATGCCCCCAAATACCCGCATGGGCCCCGGCGAGCATGTTATTGGTACACACGTGACATCAAGGGATGCTGCGCGGGCTGACGAGTGAATTCAAGTTCGAAACCGATCCTTTTATACGAGTCAATAGAAGTCGACAGGGTTCGAACCAACAAACAAATATACGGTTGTGGCGACCGTCATATTTGTCTTAATACATTCATATTAGGCCTTCAAGTCCTATGACAATGAGAATTTACTATCAAAGACACAAAGCATACGAAACTCGATCCTCTGTCGACAGCCAGACAGAGTCGACAAGGTTCAAGCTATAAATGAAAATGCCCCCAAACACCCCGATGATGACTGTGTTGAATGTGAATCTCAACCGGAGGGGTTAATCATAAGCGTTTCAAATGCCACCCAAATGCCCATTAAAAAAAATCCAAAATCATTTCAAATTCCAAGATATTTAAAATTAAAGATTCAATCATCGCCAACTTAAAGCAAAATCCATCCTCCCTCCGGAACAGTCTGCCGGAGTGGACAAATTAAAATTAACTTTAGCTCATTAAGAGACAAATGCTTAGTCGAAAATATCACTAGGATCCATTCTCAAACAATCTCCTGCTAATAAGGACGTGGTACGTGTCTTCTGACAAGCGGTTCGCCACCAAATGGCACCGCAGGATAAACGGTTATGACCCGGG
>NW_021400604.1:0-240 GCF_001605985.2 Dendrobium catenatum | reverse complement strand
TCTTCTCGGTCTTTCCATGATGCCCTAGCGGGATCTTTTGTTTCGAATTCCTCTTTCCTTGACCTAAAGGTTACGTCTTTCTGGGGACTTCCTTCACTGTGGATTTCAGATGAGAAGTGCTTTCCCTTACTTCCTCTTTTAAGTTTGCACTGGTCAGTAAATTTCCGGCTCATCGTTCGTCTTTGGAAGCTATTAAATTTTTTTTTTAATCTCAAGCTTAATGGTGTTTTCTTTATCACT
>NW_021400603.1:0-209 GCF_001605985.2 Dendrobium catenatum | reverse complement strand
TTCAAGGCCTACAATCAAAAGAATTCACTAAATCAAATGCATGAAGCCTATGAAACCCAATCCTCGAGCAACAACTTGCTCGAGTTGACAAGGTCCAATCAACAAAAGGAAATGACCCCAAATACCCCGATTATGGCCGTGTTGAATGCAGATCTCAACCGGAGGGGTTCATACATATTTTCAAATGCCACCCAAATACTCCAAAAATC
>NW_021400602.1:0-293 GCF_001605985.2 Dendrobium catenatum | reverse complement strand
AATTGGTTCATTCATAGAGCAATATTACATTAATCCAATTAAAAATCGATTAAATATCAGAAATAAAAAAATAGTTGGATAAATAATACCTCTCCAGAAGTAAAAACTGTCTTTAAGATAGTTTTAGTTGGCTCATATATACCTTTTGATTATAATAGAGTGATGGTATACCCTGATAAACGATGAAACTTTGAAAATAGCAGTAATTCAAACTAGATATTTATTGCTTGTATACCTCGCGATATGAAAACATATTGTCGCATCCGGTAAATGAGCTCAAGGTAGTAGGAACA
>NW_021400601.1:0-258 GCF_001605985.2 Dendrobium catenatum | reverse complement strand
CAATCAAAAGATACGGACGAAAATCGCTAACGGAAACTAAATCCGAACAGAAAATACCGCCAAACACGACGGTTCTGAAAATTGAGAAAGGCGGAATGTGCCTTACCTTGCGTACAGCAATTTCCTAAACAATCTCGTTGGACAAAAACAGCTCCGCGTCGTCCGAAAATCCACTTTTCCCCAAAAATCCGCGGCTTTCTTTCTCCTCAAAGAAAAATCGAATATTTATAAATTTTCTCTCTCTTCAAAATGAGCTGA
>NW_021400600.1:0-281 GCF_001605985.2 Dendrobium catenatum | reverse complement strand
CTCACAAAGAGCTCAAAAAATTAACCATCTGTTGTATACTGATGATGTGTTGATATTTTCACAAGCTTCAAAAGAAATTGGCCTCCAAGTTAAAAAACATTGTGCTGAACTTATGTTCCTGGAATGGACTGCGAGTGAACAACACAAAATCCCAAATTCTGTTTAGTAGAGGTATGAACAGAGTTGAGACTGTTTGGGTAAAGAAGATTTTGAATTTCAAAACTGTGAAAGAGCTGCAGTACTTGGGAGTAAATTTTCTGTTAAGAAGACCGATCATATTT
>NW_021400599.1:0-320 GCF_001605985.2 Dendrobium catenatum | reverse complement strand
GTATAATCAAATTGAAGGAATTGATTTTAAGGAGACTTTTGCCCCTGTAGCTAGACTTGAAGCAATTAGGGTTTTACTAGCCTTTGCCTATTTTAAAGGATTTAAATTTTTTCAAATGGATCTGAAAAGTACCTTTTTAAATGGGGTAATTGAAGAATATGTTTTTATAGAACAACCTCCAGGTTTTGAAAATTCTAAATACTCAAATCATATTTTCAAGTTAAAAAAGGCATTATATGGATTGAAACAGGCACCTAGGGCTTGGTTTGAAAGGTTGAGCACATTCCTACTTGAAAGATCTTTTGAAAAAGGAAGTGTGG
>NW_021400598.1:0-229 GCF_001605985.2 Dendrobium catenatum | reverse complement strand
AATTCTGTCTAATATTTGCCACAATCTATTATTACTCCAAGTGTAATTAGAACCAATAAAACCAATGTCAGCAATATTATAATCCATAATCATATTACCAAAGTCTTCCATAGAATTAAAATTAGGTAAAATACCACTTTTTCTTTCACTAGCAGAAGAACCGTATTAAAATCTCCACTAACAAACCAATGCTCATTGATAGAAGAAGAAAAAGCAAATAATTGAGAAT
>NW_021400597.1:0-368 GCF_001605985.2 Dendrobium catenatum | reverse complement strand
GAAAATCCTTAAAAGGAAAAACCACGAGGTCTCAATTAAAGTGATTCTACTATTGTTTGAATATTTTACAAAAGTCAGCTCATCCTTCAATTTGAGGACAATGTGAATACAATATGTTAAAGATCTTGCCAAACTTCAGATGAGTATTCTGTGCTCGAATAAATGATATATGTTGGAAATCTAGTGGCAATAATTAGGAGAATGGTCATTAAAGGTCTGGAGACAAATGGAGATTCGACAATGTCTAATGAATAGGCGGAAGTTTGACGATGGTTGATGTTCGAGAAGAGACGTTGGTAGCCAACGAACGGGTAGAAGTTCAGTGATGGCTGGTGGTTGAGAAGAAATTTGGCGGTGGCCAATGAACG
>NW_021400596.1:0-213 GCF_001605985.2 Dendrobium catenatum | reverse complement strand
ATTGGTCAGAATTCAGTGTAATTTTAGCCATTGCTGTTGTTCTTGACCCAAGATATAAATTTAACTTTGTCAAGTGGTGTTACAAGAAATTGTATGTGGGGGATTACATGGCCGAGCTTGAAAAGGTGAAGGATAACTTGGAGAATTTATTTTCTTGCTACGCAACAACCAATGAGGAAATCTCAACCCCTGAATCACAAACATCCCAATCAT
>NW_021400595.1:0-289 GCF_001605985.2 Dendrobium catenatum | reverse complement strand
TATGTTTTGATTTTAAGATTCTTTTTTTCCAATTCCCGTCTCTCTTTATTAGCTTTGGGCCAGTTCATAAGGGTCCTAACATCCCTGACAAACATTTAAGTGGTATCAGAGCACTTTTTAGTGTCATCTTAGCACTTTTAAGTGGTATCAGAGCAATATTCATAAAATCTAATTTTTAAAAGCTTTTGAATTTTGATCCATGGCGAATTTTTCAAATCATAATATTTCGAAAGGTTATTCAATCACCAATACACATTTGTTTGAAAATATTACATTCAATTTTTGAAAA
>NW_021400594.1:0-401 GCF_001605985.2 Dendrobium catenatum | reverse complement strand
TTTTAATTCTTAGTTTTAAAAACTCTGTGGTTGAAAATCTTTTTCTACAAAACATAAAAGAAACAATTTTTATTTCGGTTCAACATAATTTTAAAAGAGGGATTAAATTTTTTAAACTATCAATTCACCCCTCTCTTGGTAGCCTTTGGGACATTAACTTAGGTTTAACAATCTAATTACTAGACTCAACATAACCATCCTTAACAAACATCTACATGTGATATCCAAACAATTATAAAAATGGAGACATACGAGTTTTCTAAAAATCAAAAGGAATATTATAACGTAAAGGTGGTCAGGTAATAGAATACCCTTTCATAGTATAACAATTATCGGAGTTAGCCATGGATCCAAATTCAAAAAATTCTCAAACTTTATTTTTATGAATCCCGCTCTGATAG
>NW_021400593.1:0-314 GCF_001605985.2 Dendrobium catenatum | reverse complement strand
CCTTCATTGTTACTGTTGGATTTGTATTTGCCCATAGATGATATCCAACTTTACTAGCAAACAATGTTCTAGATAAGAGTTGAAGAACTAAGAGAAATCTGGGTGAATATTGAGAGAGTGAGAGAGAGAGATGAAATCCCAAAGCATGCCAAAAGATCGAAAAATATCCAAAAGATCTAAAATATGCCTCTTCATCCTTTATTTGTAAGGTTTAGAGGGTTATAATGAAGGCTACTCCTAAAAAAATAAAAAGTACAATATTCATTATGGGCCATTATAAACTAAATTAGACACCTGGCTAAACTGGTAGAAGC
>NW_021400592.1:0-211 GCF_001605985.2 Dendrobium catenatum | reverse complement strand
ATCTTATCAGTGTATCACTTATATCAGTCAGTATTCAGTGTATCAATGAAATCATGGTATCAATATCCGTATCAGTATCAATAACGATCCATTGATGTAAACAGTATATAATATCAATGAAATGGTGTAGTGACAGTAAATTCATAAATCTATTAGTAAATCTATTTAATATAAATAAATCAATTCAATATCAATAAATCTATCGATATCA
>NW_021400591.1:0-14766 GCF_001605985.2 Dendrobium catenatum | reverse complement strand
GCTTATAAATTCCTTTAAATTAATATAAATAAATTGTTTTGTATGAAAGAATTATATTTAATTTATTAATATTTCTTTTTTCACTAACCTAAATTCTCACAAAAAAAACGCCTGTTATTTTTGGCATATTGAGGATTTTACCTGTTGTTAATCATGCTTCGTTAGTCATACGAAAAAAAAATAGGTTAAACAGAATGTTAGCATATAACATTTTAATTGATTTGATTGAGTATTTTCGTTTGGGATGAGATTTAAACCTCTTATTATTTCATTTAAAGAGGGAAACAATAACATTCAAGCAAATATGGTTTAGTAGAGATTTATTTTTATTTCATTTATATTCAATCTAACATAAAATTTTTAACAAAAAATTATTGAGTTTGAAGTTTTAAAATGATTTAACGATGATTATTTATTTATGTGTGGACAACTAAATGAAAGATTTTAACAGATTTGGACTAACATGATTTTGACCTATTTTTCATGATTTGGTCTTATGTTACTCTATATTGCATTTAATGCTTTTTTATATTTGATGCCTATTAGCCACAAATGCTCAATACTCATTTATTGTTAATCACCTCTATAACAATTAGAATTTCTGAAAATAATTGAAAATGAAAAAAAAAAAAATACTATTTGAACTGGAGCGCTGCGGAGTTAAGCTTAAAGCGCATTATATTTTTCGGTACATGTAAACAATAGAATTACTATTATTTTCAGTGAAGCTGGAGAGAGAAAGGGAAATATGTATTTTTGGACTAGGGATCATTTTGCCAATTTTACAAAACTTGCTAAAGCGAAGTTGCTGATTCTAATCTTATCTCAATTTTCAAAGATTTTGATTTTGACCGTTGAATTCTTCTAAAAAATGATTGAACTGTATTTTCACTCGCTTCATTAAACTTTAACGACATAACATTTTGTATATAATCGTATTAATTATCTTGAACATTTTGACTGCATTATTTATGAATTTCATTGAGTAAAAAAAAAGTTCTTGAATTTTGTATGATTTTTTCCAATATAGAAATAGGTATTTTTATTTAAGCTTATTGTCCAAACAAACATTGATAATGAATAATGATACGTGATTGGGTAATTATTAGTCACGGTTACATTTATTGGAATGCTTGTAAAACACAAGTAAAGACTAGTGACTCGTTGGTTTAAGATTAACTGACCTTTGCAGGATGGTGAGCTTATGGGCTTTCCTTTAAATACAGTGATTTAGTGCTATCTTTAACAATACAATGATGTAACAATTTTAGAGTGATGTTCAGGAGTTATAAGAAGTTTTTACTGTCCAAATGAGAAAAGAATGACGATTCTGTTTACTGAGCAAACGGTTTACTGATTATTGAAAAATACTATGATAGTTAGAACTTCTTACTTATTTAGTGTGACTATTAGAATACATGTTACAGATTACTAGATTAGTTGTTATTATACGACTTTATGATACTTTATTGATTTATCATCATTGTACGGATTTACTTTTATTACATTATATATTTTACTACTACAACCATTGGATTCACTAGTACTGATACAGACATCGATTCTTTTACTGATACTACTTCTGATTTACTGCACTAATTACTAAATTGAGCATATGACATAATAAACACGTAATATAATGAGCATGTGATTAAGATACTGATATTGACTAACTAATATTATGAGTACATCATTATAAGGTTTTACTGTATTGATATGATTATAATAGTTTTTTATGAATATTTTGATTTTATCACTTTATATGATTGATTTACTAGTTGATAGTATTGATAAAATGATTGTTATATTGACTCGACCACCATGCTGGTTTACAAGTTTTTTCACTATACTATTTTACTTACTTCTATATTGTAGTATTTTATAATTTGCAAATTTTATTACTACTCCATGTTAGTCTTACAATTTCTTCACAGATTCGTAATCATATGATTGTTACTACTATGAATTGATTGATGACATGCATACTACTTCTTTATCATGCTTCAAATTTAGTTATAGGATTTATGTGACATACTGGGCTCTTGAGCTCAATATATGTGATTTAAATGTTTTAGATTAAAGAAGTTGTTCAGAAGTGTGAGACTAATCATAATTCCTCATGATCGATTTCTTTTTATTTATTTTTATTCTTTTGCACTAAGGATTAAAAGGATATATTATAACTATATGATTCTTGAGTATTATATATAATTTTGAAATAAGAATGCAAATGTATTTTGATATTTTGATTAACAATTTTATTTTAGTCGATAATATATTCATTAATGGGAAATACATAGCACTATATGTTATATAAAAAAAGATAATTTTTCCAATTTAGTTTATGGAGCAAGACAATTATTTTTAGAGCATAGTTGTTGAAAGAATATAATTATAATGAGAGCTATAATAAATTGATTGTAAGTTGGGTAGATTAGGTAGATTAAGACACATTATTTTACATCCATAACTTATTTCATGTGTGAATTGTTCAGCTATTCATGATCTAAAATGGATCTGCCATATCAAGAGGTGCCAAATGAGCACCACAATGTAACTCTAATATCGTTAGATAGTATTATGCAGTTAGCTAATGTGATAGAGAAACTAATGCGTGATATTCTGAGCAAGCCATTATGGAGCAAGAAAGAAGAGGGGTATAGACGACATTTATAGGTATTTCAATGGCTAAAGCCCCCACTATTCAAAGGAATTATATGATCCCAAGCTGTAGAAGATTGTTTGTTGAAGATAGAGAAGATCTTTAATAGCATATAATGTCCGTAGAGTAGGAAGGTGCCATTAGCTATGTTCTTATTTGAAGGAGAGGCTGAGAAAAGGAAGATCGGATAACATAGAGAAAAATTCCAAGGGAAGATCAATGTTGAGATCACATGGGATGAATTCACTATAGTGTTCATGATTTGGTTTGCACCTCTATCAACCCAATGACAGATGCAAGACGCTTTATTAAACTGGCATTGGACGAAAGACTGTGATACAATATGATGATGAGTTCAGTACATCTGCTAGGTATGCTCTTCATTTAATCTCTACTATTGAACAAAAGTGCTACAATTTTCTTCAAGGATTGAACAAGGAGCTAAAACATCCATTATTGCATTTGCAGATTCAAGAATTTTCTTAACTTGTGGAGCAAGCCAGATTGATAGAGATTGATTTGGTAGTATCAATATTTAGGCATTATGAGAGCTCTAGGTATGATGTCAATAGGAGGACTAGAGATGAAGTAAGAAGAGATAGAGATAATGCTAGTAATAAGAAAAATAAATATAGTGATTCAAAGGGATCTGGATTGATTACATCTACCTATAATGTTAGTGCATTTATCCATTATTGAAAAAGGTATGGAGGCCAGTGCTATCTTCTGAAATGGTTGTATTTTTAATATGGATAATAAGGACACAAGGCAGTGGATTGTTCAAAAAGAGGAAGAACTAATTTAAGAGCAAGATAAAGGACTGCAAGAGCGGGAGCATATAATGAAAGATCGGTAAATGGCCTAATGTCAGAGTTGTTAGTGATAGTTAAATGGAAGATTAATAACAAACTACAAATTTTTTTGGCAAGATAATTGTTTGAATGAATTAATGTCACATTTCAAGCATAAGTGAATGACCTATGATAGAATAAATTGTATGACTATACGATTCAACAAGCTTTTGATTCAATTTTGATTTGATTTGAGTTTTAATGATACAGATTTATTTTATATCAATTCTTATGCTCGAATCCTTGAGAGAAATTTCGAGAATGACATTTTATATAAGGTGGGTAGATTGTAATAATTCAAAATTTTGAAAAAAATGAAAAATGAAAAAAAAAAATTTTGCTTGAATTGGAGCTCTTCAGCATTAAGCTTAATAGGAATTATTTTTTTAGTACTGATAAACAATAATATTTTTTTTCAATGAAGGAGGGGGGAGAAAGAAATATGGATTTTTGGCCTTTAGATCACTTTCACACTTTTGTAAAAATTATTCAAATCGAAGTAGGTGATTCTAATCTTATCTCTATTTTCAAATATTTATATTTTAACTACTAAATTCTCCTAAAACCTAATTTTTCTCTATTTTCTCAAGCTTTGTTAAATTTTACCTTGTAAATTTTATATATTATCATACTAATAATCTTGAATAATTTGACAACTACATTTATGAATTTCACAAAATAAAATAAAAGTTATAAATTTTATATTATTTACACTATATAGAAATTATATATTTTTATTTAAGCATATTTTTACTACAAGCATTGAAAATAAATACTGGTATGTGATTAGATTATAGCTAGTTTCTATTAATTCTATTGGAATGTGTCTAAAAGATAAATAAAGATTTATTGACTTGTCAGTTAAAGATTGATTGACCTGTACAAGATGGTGGATCGGGTGACTTTCCTTTAAATACAATGCTTTAGTGTTATCCTTAATGATACAACGATATAATGATTTTAGAGCAACATTTTGGAGTTATAAGGAGTTTTCTCTATACCGATGAGAAAAGTGTGATAACTTTATTTATTGGGCTAATGATTTATAGATTATTAACTACTGAAAAATATCATGATAGCTAAAAAATATTACTTTTTAGTATGAATACTAAAATGCATATTTATGATTCATTATTACTATATATCTTTACTGATATTGTACTTATTTACTATTATTTTATTATTATGATTATTAGATTCATTAATACTGATATGAACATTAATGCTATTCCTGATACTACTATTGCTTAAACCTAGTGAGAGAAACTCTGAGAAAATTTTGAGGAAATGGTTCTAATTTTGAACAGATATTCAAATTTCTTCTCTTCGTGGGAGTTGCGGAGATAGATGGTGGCGTATGTTCGCCGGCATCTCAACGCCGGTGAAACAACGAAAGATCGTCGTTCAAATCTGAAGGTAGTGAATGGTTCATCCCGCCCAATGCTCTCTCCTCCAGCTTTTGGTGATGGAAAAGTTGGATTTAGTTTGATCAACAAATCAACTAGTAATAAAGGAATTATCATCAAAGAAGGAGGATTTGAACCAAGGAAAGAACTGGAGGTAATCGGGAAAAGAAAGAGTATAGCTATTAAAGAAGATGTTAAAAAGATTCTTAAAAGAAGGATCTCATTGATACCCTCTGAAGGTCAAGATGCCTCTCCATCTTCAAAAACAGTTTCGATAGAGAAGATGATAGTTCACAACTGGTCGGAGAGTCCAAGCGCTGGTATTAAGGAAAAACTGGAAGGAAGGAAGATTGCAGCTGATCAGAAGAAGATTTGTGAACCAGAGAAAATTTTATTCTCTGATTTATTAAAAGTCAGACAGGTGGATTCAGCAGTTAAAGGAGTATGTGGAGAGGCTGTTCCAAGTCTGAACGGAGATTTTGAAGTAGAAAAGAGTAATGCGTGGAGGAAGAAGGAAAATATCAAAGTTTCTAAATTACAGCGGGGCAATTTCATCGCAGAAGATGGTGTCACTGTTAAATTACATGAGCAAAATGAAATAGATAATGCAGAAAAGCTCAGCAACTCTATTGTCATCAAGGTGTTTGGTGGTGATCCTCCTTTAAGAATTATCAGTTCCGAGCTCGGGAGACAATGGATGTAGTTTGGGAAATTTTATTTAACCATGCTAGGCATGGGGTGGGTGCTATGTTCATTTTATGAACCAGACCATGTGGAAGCTGTGATGACAAACGGTCCCTGGTTTGTCAATGGGAAAATAATTGGTATGGATAAATGGTCACAAAATTTTTCAACAAATTCTCTAAAAGGCTTGACATCTCTGATTTGGATTAGATTGCCAAATCTACTTCTTCATTGCTGGGACAATATCAATATTTGTAGAATTGCATCAATGGTTGGGAAGCCATATTTAATTGATGGTAACATGTTCCAATGGGGAAGGAGAGAATTCGGAAGAGTATGTGTCCGGATTCAGTTGGATAACAAGCTACCTCTTTGTGTTTGGGTGGAAGGGTGAGCTGGAAGATTTTATCTAAGAATTGAATACGAAAGGGTTCCAAATTTTTGTTTCAAGTGTGGTCTAATTGGACACAATTCTGAAGATTGCAAAGGAGTAGAAGATAAATCCAAAGTAGATAAAGTTGATGTCACTGGAAATGTTATTTCAGAAAAAACACAAGAAGAAGCTGGTTATGGGCCTTGGCTGATTGTTAACATGGGAAGGAAGAAAATAAACTATCAGAATCAAAATGCTGTTAATTACAAATAACAGCAAAATTTTATTAAAAACGTGTAAAGGAAGAAGGAGGCTACAAGGAGTCCTGAGAAAGCTGAGAAGAGGATTTCAGAATATGTTCATAAAATTACTGAAGATCCTATGATCAAAGTAGCTGAGGATGAAGTAACAGTCAAAGATATTTCAAGGCATGATACTAAACCTGAAATTCCAGGAGAAGAGAGCAATGTAATAACAAATAGCAATAACAGATTTAGTCTACTGAGCAATCAAGTAGAAGAGGGTGAAATTGTGCCAGATTTCACAAGTAGAGATAAAATCTCGGAAGATCCTCCAGACAAGAGCATTACTGAATCTAGTAATGTAAAAACTCCTGAGACTCATTGCAGTGAAGATGTTAGTATCACAGTAAAAAAGAAGAAATCAAAATAATTGAAGGACTTGGGTCCTGTCAGTTTAAATTTAAGAAGCAGGAGAATGGAAATGGAAGCAAAAGGTAACTTGGGGATTCAATCCCCCATCATTCATTAAATGTATTCATTTGCTTTTTGGAATTGTAGAGGAGCAAAGAAGAGGAGTGCTTCTCTATTCCTTAAAGAATTTGTGAGATTGCATAATGTGGTTTTAGTGGGTTTATTGGAAACCAAATCAACTTCAATTGATAGGAAAGAAGTTAATAATCTTATTGGAGAAGGTTGGGACTATGCTATGATATCCTCTAATGGATTATTAGGTGGTATCATTATTTTATGGGATACTAATGTTGTTGATTTTAATATGATTGATTCTTCCAATCAATGCATAATTGTAGACCTTTCGATCAACATCAATAGAAAAAGGAGGGTGGCTGCAGTTTATGCAAATAAAGAATGTTATAAAAGGATGTAACTTTGGGATAAGCTTGTTATCCATTCATCCATTGAAGACTCGATGGTAGTTGCTGGAGATTTCAATTGTCTCACTTCAAGAGAAGACAAAAAAGGAGGGAAAAGGTTTAAATTTACTCAAGGCTCTAAGGAAACGGAGTCATTCTTCGCCAACAATGATTTCCATGAGGTAAACTTCATTGGTCCCCGGTTCACATGGTGCAACAACAAAATTGGAGGAGCTCGGATATTGGAAACGATTGACAGGTGTTATCTTAATTCAAATGCTTTAAATTTATCTTCTCATTTGATTGTTAAGCACTTAGCTAGAATTGCTTCCGATCATTGCCCTATAATCCTTAACATTCTCAATTTGAAACCTCCACCCGTTAAACATATTAAGTTTGAGGATGTTTGGACCTCTTATCCGGCTGCTCTTAAGGTGGTCAAGAAGGCTTGGGCCATTAACTATAAGGTAAGTCTTGCACACATCTTAAACTCTAAATTTAGAAGATCTCTAGGATCGTTATTTTTTTGGAGCAAGGCTAAGAAGATCAACCTTAATCTTGCTAAAGATAAATTGATGGAGGAAATTTTAGAACTTCAAGAACTTGAAGCTGATATGGGTCAATTGTCTAATGAAGATTGTTGGAAATAAAAAACCAAAGTGTTGGAGCTAAATTCTACATTGGCTAGATTGAACACTTGGTGGAGACAAAGAGCTAAAGTCAAATGGATGATTGATGGAGATTGCAATTCAAAATTTTTTCACTCCTATGCAAGTGCTAAAAGAAGATTGAATAACATTGTGAAGATAAAAGATGAGGAGGGGAACATTATGGAAGAACAAAATCAGATTGAGGACATTCTTATCAGGTTTTTTAAACAAAAATGGAGGTACAAGGAAAGTTTGAAAGATGGCTGTCCAAAACCGAACGTCACCTTGAATGACGGAGACAGAACTTGGCTGGATAAAGGTTTTATGGTGGAAGAGGTTGAGCTGGTTATAAAATATTTGGGAACCAACATTGCACCGGGATGTGATGGTATCACAAATTCTTTCATAAAATCTTATTGGGATATTATTAAAATTGATTTTTTGAATGTTGTCAAATACCTTCTTCAGCATGGAGAAATGGATAATACTTGGAAAGAAACTTTGATAGTTTTAATTCCAAAAATTTCAATTCCTTTGATGCCTAAAAACTTTAGGCCAATCAGCCTTTGTAACTCCATATACAAAGTGGCGGCCAAAGTTATTCTTAATAGGCTCATTATGATTATTCCCAAAGTCATTTCAAAGGACCAAGCGGCATTTATACAAGGGAGATCTATTTCAGATCATGTGTTGATTGCTCAAGAGGTGTTTCATAAATTCAGATTTTCCAATTCTAATAAAGGTTTGGTAGCTTACAAAATTGATATGGAACAAGCTTATGACTCAATGAGTTGGGATAATCTTGAAGGAGTCTTAAAATACTTTGATTTCCCTCCAAAGTTCTCTAAACTAATTTTATAATGTGTTTTAATGCCAAGGTTTTCTATTATTAATAATGGAAACCATTCAGATTGGAATTCATCCATGAGTGGCTTTAGGCAAGGTTGCCCATTGTCCCCATTCCTTTTTATAATGTGCTGCTAGCTTCTATCAAATGCACTTGCCTTGACTTCTATTGGAGTGAAAATCTCTACAAAAGGGCCTCGGATTTCACACTTGCTTTATGTAGATGACATTTTGATGTATTCGGAAGCAAGTAAGAAGACGGCGTTGGAGGTGAAAGGTATCCTTTCAAATTTCAGCAATTGGACTGGACAATGTATTAATATGGGAAAATCAGGATTTTTATTTGGAAAGAAGGTTGATAGAAGAAGGAGGAAGGCTATTACAAAAACTTTGGGAATCAAGGAGGTAAAAGAAGTTACATACCTTGGAATCAAGATGGCTTTAAGAAGACTAAAGGCTGATGATCATAAATTCATCATTGAGAAATCATTAAGGAAGATCAACACTTGGGGAAGCAAGATACTTTCTTTGGCAGGGAAGATAGCTCTTATGAAGTCAGTTACTTTGGCTATCCCTACTTTTTATACCACTCATTCATTTGTCCCTTATATTATTCTTGAAGAAATTAATAAAATTTGTAGAAGTTTTATTTGGAATAAGCCCAATGGTGATATTGGCATTCATTATGTTAAATGGGAGGAACTTTGTAAACCGGTAAACAAAGGAGGAAGATGTTTGATCTCCCCAACTTCCAAGGTGGTTGAATTAAGAGCTAGACTTACATGGAGGTTCTTAAATAGAAACTCATTCTTATTCAAAATTTTGGTTCCAAAATATGGCTACAGGATTGATGAAGAGAACTTCAAGAGGAATATGTCTTCCTCTTGGAAAATCATTAAACATGGAGGTAAAGCTCTTCAACCATTTTTAAGATGGAGTGTGGGAAATGGTTCATCTATTAGAGTGTTTGATGATAAGTGGCTTCTTGATAGGAGCTTAAATGAATGGCCTTCTTTTGTTGCCCCTCAAGAAGAAGAAATGCTTATACTGGAAAAATTCATAGAAGAAAAACAATGGATTGTGGTTGAATTGAGGAAAGTTTTAGGTGAGGAAATGGTGGAACTCATTTTACAAACAACTATCATAAATTCTCAACTACAGAAAGATAAGCAAGAGCTCACACATAAAGGGATGAGGAGAACTATTTCTAGAATGATAGCTGAATCCAGATTCCAAAATCTGCCTAATTATAAATTCACAAAATGGTTGAAAAAAGCCAAACTCAGCCCGAGGATGGAAATCTTTTGCTGGAGGTTATTCAAGGATGCAATTCCAACAAATCATTATCTGGCTCATGGAAGATTACAAGAGGAAGAAGTTTGTCCAAGATGCATGAACGGTATTGAAGATATGGAGCATATTATTTGCATATGTTTAAAAATCAAAGAGCCATTCATTCAAGTAAACAAATGGGGCTTTGGGATTCCTTTCTTTGATAATTTGCATGATTGTTGCAGTTCGATGGACAAAATAACAGCTCCTAATGGTATGATTCTGAATTTGTTCTTCAATGTCGTGTTTTTCTCTTGGAAAGCTAGAAACAAGTTTACTCATGACAAAGTGATTGAGGGAGCAATCTCGGTTGCAGCTGAAGCAGTTTGCTTTTCTTCTATTTCTAAATTGATTGTTAATCAATATTCGGAACAATGGGATGTTAACCAGCCTATTAGGCTATCCAAATCTTGGCATCCCCCTCCACCCTAATGGTTAAAAATCAATGTAGACGCTTCTCTTGATAGTTTTTATAAAGCTGGAATTGGAGGAGTCATACGTGATAGCAAGGGAAGGTTCTTATTGGCTTTTGGGAAAAAATACATTCATTGGGATGTATTTCATTTGGAACTTCTTGCAATCAAATCTCTAAAAGATATAATTAAAGATTGGATGTTCAAATACAAAGGAGCTATCATCGAAGGAGACAATGCAAATGTTATTAAAAGGATTCAAAAGGCAAGGGTCAATGGGTTCAAGAATGAAGATGAGTTTTATTTCTTCTCTGAATTTAATTTTGTTATTTTATCTCACGTTGATAGAAATAGAAATAATTTAGCCGATTGGTGTGCTAAGAATGCCTCGGTTAACGATTTTATTTGGGAAGATTTGTGCTTGAATAAGATTCCTCCTTCTTTTGTAAACTTGTTGAAGGAGGAATCGAAACTGAAGTCCTTTCTTGTGGCTTCTTTGGTTTTTCTAATGCATTTATTGCTCTTTAAAAAAAAAAAGATACTACTACTGATTCGCTATTAATGTTATAACTATTGATTCACTATATTGATTCCTGATAATGAGCAAATGATAAATTAAACATGTGACATGCTAAGCATGTGATTAAGATATTGATATGATACTGATATTGATTAATTGGATATTATATGTACATCGATATAAGATTTTATTACATTGATAAGATTGTGATATTCTTTATCAATGTTTTGGTTTTATCACTTTATATGATTGCTTTACTAATTAATAGTATTGATATATGTTGCGTCCAGGAATATTCATGATGATAGAGAAAAATGAAGTTTAGCGTCTTAGCATTGTACGAAGATCCAGCACAAAAGTAGAAAGAGAGAGATCAAGACACCCGATCTTTTTTATGTGGAAAACCCGAAGAGGAAAAAACCACGGGTCCTCGCCTAGGTGAAAAGATTTCACTAAACTTGAGTGAATCACAAAGGTTGACCTGTCCCTCGATTTAGAGGTGGTCAGATTACAGTAATTTGAAGAGCTAGTTAAATGACCGATGACGGTCGGATAAAAATTTGATGGCTTTTGTGTAGAAGTTTGGCTGACAAGGAACGATCCGATGAAGGTCTGATGGTAAACGATGGTCGGGCGGTGGTTCAGCGATAGTCGACCGACTGGCGGTGGTCCGACGAAGGTCAGGAAGAAGTCCGGTGGTGGCTGGTAAGTGGTCCGATGAAGGACGGGTTAAAGTCTGGAGGCAACTAGCAGCCGGGCGGTGGTCTGACAAAGGTCGGGCTGAAGTTCGACGGCTGTCGGTGACCGGGCGGTGGTCTGATGAAGGACAGGCTGAAGTCTGGCGGCTGTCAGCGGCCGAGCTGTGGTCTAACGAAGGTCGGGCTGAAATCCGGCGGCGGTCGGCGGTCAGCGGCTGGGCGATTTGCCGGTGGAGGTCAGCAGCCTGGCAGTGGTCCGACGTTGGTCAGGCTAATATCTGGCTGGAGTCGGTAGACGGACGGTGGTCTGACAAAGGTCGGGCTGAATTACGGTGGCAGTTGGCGGCCAGGCGGTGGTCCCACGAAGGTCGGGCAGAAGTCCGGTAGCTATCGGTGACTGTGTGGTGGTCCGACGAAGGTCGGGCTGAAGTCCGGCTACGGTTGTTGGCCGGGCGGTGGTTCGACGAAGGTTGGGCTGAAGTCTGGCGGCGGTTGAGGGCCAGGCGGTGGTCCGGTGGCAGTCGGTAGCCGGGCGGTGGCCCGATGAAGGTCGGGCTGAAGTCCGACGGTGGTCGGCGGCCGAGCGGTGGTCCTATTTAGAGTTGCGTTATGGTTACGCTTTTTGAAAATAATATATTTTTTTTATTTTTTGCAGATTTATTTTTGTCTTCAGAATGCTACTAATTAAGAAGCAGAAAACTACGGGGTTGACATTATTGCTATACATAACCTGGAAACCCGGCCAGGGCATCAACCCCAGAAATTTAGTCACCCACAAGGAAAAAAATTCACACCACCCCACCTCCCTCTCCTCATTCTCCTCATAAAGAACCACCTAAAAGTTCACCTCCACCGTCAACTCATCCTTCTACACATACACCTATTGAAAAAATTCACACCACTCAACCTTCTGCTGAACAACCACCTATTGAAAGAACTGTAGATTTATAGTCTGTTCAAAAAAAATGTTTTGAAGTAATTGAGAAGATGTTGAATAAAATTGAATAGAATTTGGGTGCTAGATTGGTTCGCCTTGAAGATATTGTGGAGAAACTTCAAGCAGATCAAGATTCCCTAAAGTACAAATTCATTGACTTTCAAATGAATTGTGATCATAATCCACAAAAGCAGCCTATATCTAATTCTTACTCTTGACTCCAATCAGTGAAAACTACAGTTGTTCAACCTTCAGAACCACCCAAAAAAGATGTTATTCCACAACTTCTCAAAGATGTTCTTCTACAACCACCTATAGAAGATGTTCTTCCACTACATCCCAAAGAAGATCTTCTTCCTTAACCACCCATACAAGATGTTCTTTCACTGCCACCCAAAGAAGATCTTCTTCCACAACCACCCATACAAGATGTTCCTCCACCTCCACCATTGGCCAAAGAAGATGTGCCCCCACCAACAGAGAGTTCATCAAAGCACATCATTCAAAAAACAAAAAGAGAAGATGATAAAAAAGCTGAAATACTAAATGTAATAAAGAAGAACAAAGAGGCTATTTCAGTTGATAATATACAAATTGAGCCTCGACCTGCACTGCAATTTATGGATTATCCAGGGAAGGCTTTCCTAACAGAGCAGCAACAAAATTTTATAAATGAATATTTCAAAAAAATTGATACAAAGTAAGTTAACTTGCGCTTGACTTGCGCTATACTTGCGCTTTACTTGCTCTATACTTCCGCTTTAACATTTTTTTTGTAGGGACGACGTAATATTTACATCTAGTAACATAGAAACAAAAAAAACATATATTGACTTTCTGCTCACAAATGATTGGTTAGCGGACAACCATGTCGATGCTTTTGCTTATTTTTTATTAGAGCAGAGTAGGGTAATGTCAGACAAATTTCAATGTTACTTGTACATTTCTCCATTGTACAAGGTAAGTAAAATTATTATTTATATCCTATTTTCACATTTTTTTATTATATTACTGAATTATTGCAGGTATACAAGTTCTACAAAAAGAATTATCAAATGTTTCTCCAACACGTTAATCATGTTTCTATTAAAGAATGCAAACTTTTTGTTCAACCCATAATTTTTTAGAAGCATTGGGTTCTTATTATAGGAAAATTGAAGGAAAAAGTTTGGAAAATGTATGATTCCTTACCAAATCCTAAACACAAGGATATATGTCATACAGTTGTAACTGAAATCCATATTTTAAGTTAAATCTAGATAACTATGTTTTTGTACCTAATATACTTATAAAAGGTTTTATTTGTTCAGATAAAATATTTGTATGAGGACACCCAATGATGCTTTTCAAGGGATATAACAATATGGAACTTACAACTGGTTTGTGGACTTCCAACTCAATCAAACGATTTTGATTGTAGGATATTCGTTTGTAAATACATGGAGAAAGTCGTGCAACGAAAGAAAGTAGACTTGACTGCTTATAAAGATTGGAAAATGCAAATGCCAAAATTTAGGGCAGAGTTAGCATATATTTACTTTTTCTTACAATAAAGAAGTAAATATCTGTAACATATTGTAAATATTGTCCATGAATTTTACATATATATTTTATTATGTTAATATATAGTTTTTTATTGTTGTGTATCATGTGTAAATTTGATTGTGATGTAACTTCTATCAAAGAGCAAGCATAGCGCAAATAAAGCGCAAGTAAAGCGCGAGTAAAGAGCAAGTATAGCACAAGTAAAGCGCAAGTATAGCGTAAATAAAGCGCAAGTATAGCGCAGGTAAAGCTCAAGTATAGTGCATGTAAAGCGCAAGTATAACACATGTAAAGCGCAAGTATAACGCATGTAAAACGCAAGTATAGTGCAGGTCAAGCACAAATATAGCACAAGTCAAGCGCAAGTAAAGCGCAAGTCAAGAGTAGATTTTTAAATATCAAGTAATCAAAGCAAGATTCATATAAAAAAAATTTATTACAACAAATAAATGAAATCATCAATTCCAAATAAATATTATTACAATGCAAATTAATTAAATTCCAACTCCGAAGAAATAAAAACCATCATCAATTTGGTGTATTCAGCTCCAGGTTGGCTAGTTGGTAGGCCGGTTATAAATTCATCACTAAAACATTCAAGCATGCTTGAAAAGTTCATCTGTGTTGAATATGAAAGTTCGTTAGGGATGTTAAGCCCTATAGAACTGGCCCAAGCTAACCAAGAGATAGGTGAATTTAAAAACTTTAAAACCAAAGATAAAACTCCAACCAAAA
>NW_021400590.1:0-306 GCF_001605985.2 Dendrobium catenatum | reverse complement strand
TCAAGCTTTGGCGGGCTTGATGAAGGAGTAGATGCCGATGACCTAAACCTTTAGATTTGTATTATGTCAATGGCGAAAAGTCATCGGTCCAGAGCTTTATGCATGGCGAACTTGTTGATGATGAAATTCACTTAGTTCAACCTAAGGATTTGTGTGAACTTTGAGATAATTTTATTTGGTCCTTTACTTTGTGCTATGGCGGACTTGTTGAGGAAAAGTTCATTCTATCCTCGCTTTGTGCTTTACGGGTTTGTTGAAGGATTTGCAAGTTCTGGATTCAATTGATAGTACCGAACATAGGTAGTA
>NW_021400589.1:0-1247 GCF_001605985.2 Dendrobium catenatum | reverse complement strand
CCAAAATATTTGACACATTCAGCTGAATGCATAAAATATTTTGACGAATTGGCTCATTTTTAAAATTCTTAATAAGCATTCTTTTCGTGCTAAATCTCGTGATTAATATGCACCTTGAAAAATTAAGCCTATTATTTATTTATTACATCACGGCTAATATCAATAAAGGCATAATAAGGCCATAACATCAACTTCAAATTGGTAGCGCCTTTAATTGTCAAACTACTCTGTCTTTTAATGTTAGAAGAAACATTTCTGATAAAATAGTTGGCTGGAAGAATTCACTGTATTTTCTGGAGTTGTTGTAACAAGGAGAGATGTTGGATTGCTGGAACTGTTATGGTATCTGCCCAAACGTTGTGCGCTATTGCAGAAAGTCGAATCTGGACAATGATGTTTCTCCCGTATCTGCCTCCCTTGGACGGCCTGTGGGCAACCAGGTAACTCAGTATCTTACCGTGCACATCTTTACATTGTATGAGTCCAGGTTCTCGATGGCTTGAGAGTTTTTTTCTTGGTGGGACTTGTTATATCTGTGCACCAGCCAGTTTTTGTTTGTTTGGCTATTATTCTTGAATGGATTAGAATATTTTACTTGTACAAGTACTACTTTTTGTATTTCCCTTTATGCAGCTCAAGCTGATAGTGTGTAATAGGTTTTATACTTGTTATGCAACTTTTTTGATTGTTGATAAGGTTTTGTTGATTGCTACTGGTAAGTTGTGGTAACAATCAATTTTTATTCTGTATTCTTTTTGATTTAATGATATGGGCTTAGGCCCAAATATTCCCAAAAAAAAAAACATCAACTTTAAAGCTTCAATTTTGGTCCAGGGAAAAAAAAAGCCTGATTGTGATGCAGCCATGCAGGACGTACCTCCAAACAAATAAAAAATATTATAGGTAAAAAAAAATCAAATAAAACTACAATACATCGTAATAAGTCTAGGTTTAGCTAATGTTGTATTGAGCTTTATATTGACTACTTAGGTTTTATTTTAGATAAATTTTTATAGCTAATTTTTTGCTATTTTTAAAAAACTTTTTATACTAAAAAACTACTTTAAAAAATAATCTCGAACGAAACTTTAATCTAATTTAATTTAGAGTTCAACATACTTCTCTTAGTTTGAATTAGATAATTATAAACTGAGTCATTTATCATATAAAAAAAGATAATTGCAATTCAACTTCAACATATGTCATAATAACTTGATAGAGAAAATGATAAATAATATGAAATAAAT
>NW_021400588.1:0-1232 GCF_001605985.2 Dendrobium catenatum | reverse complement strand
CTCTACCCGAGCGTCTCCCCCTCTTCGTGATTTCGGACGGAAGAAACGAAATGGGGACCGAATAGAATTCGGTCCCCTTAAGAGAAAGGGATTTGCAAAAGGTCAATCTTACCCTCACTTAAATAGACTTGGCTTAAGAAAGACTTAGGGGTAAAATTGGCATTTAGAAACTTCCAAATTTTATAATCCTCTAAATACACATAATTAATTATAAGTTCTATACATCAAATTTCTTAGAATTTTGCGCTCTAATTTATAAAATTATTTCCGTCGAAATCCGACAACTTCGAAATTTTCACTTAAACCTCGTCGCGGCGCTTTGAAAAGCGTGCGAGGTCTTAGACGGCATTTTCGGGTTTTACATCATCCATGACTAAAGCAGAAAGATATTGGCTCAAAGCTGATCCTTGATGTAATCCAATTGAAATAGAAAAATACTTGGTCAAACCACTTTGTGTTTGAACACAAGTAACAGCTCCTACATACATATCTTTAATGACTTGAATATAAGCATTATTAACCCTTTTCTTTTCTAGAATTCTCCATAGCATTTCTCTTGGAACTTTATTATATGTTTTCTCTAAATCAATAAATATCATATGTAAATCCTTCTTATTCTCTCTATACTTCTCTATCAAACCTCTCAATAAATGTATATCTTCCATGATAGATCTACCCGACATGAATCCAAATTGATTTTGAGAAACATTAGTATCATGATGCAATCTATGATTCATAACACTCTCCAATAGTTTTAAGGTATGACATATTAACTTAATTCCTTTTTGATTCGCACAATCTTGTGCATCACCTTTATTCTTAAAAATAGGATTAACACACTCATTCTCCACTCATCTAGCATCTTTTAGTATGTAAAATAATATTAAAATATTTAGTAAATAAATAAATTCCCTTATTATTAACCCCTACAACAATCTTAAAAAAAAGAAAGAAAATCAAATAAAAATTCGCACCTACCAAATCATACTGAAATTTTGTCGAAATTGGGCAGAGGTACTGCGCATTCGGCGCCTCTCTAGTCACTTCTCCACAATATATGTGGAAAACCTGCCTCAATCGCTGTTCTTTAACGTCGTCGCAAGAAAGCCAAACGAAACCTTTGTTCTTCTTCCCACGCTCGACTCCAACAAACTGAAAACCCTTAGCCCTCTGTTCGTCACGATTCCTTCAGCTAACCTTCACACCCAATCTCAAACCTACATCCCATCTTC
>NW_021400587.1:0-230 GCF_001605985.2 Dendrobium catenatum | reverse complement strand
CTCAAGCAAAGGGAAGGGTGAGGAGAAACCTAAGCTAGGGAAGGATAAGATGAGAGTACAAAAAGCATTTTGGGCGGATTCGGCATCGGACTCATCGGAGACGGAACCAGAAGATGAGACATCAAAATTGTGCTTGATGGCAGACGACATTCCTGATCAAGAAGATGTATGTGAACTTTCCTACGATCAACATCTTAAAGTTTCAGAAAAAATTCATGCATCATATAGGA
>NW_021400586.1:0-792 GCF_001605985.2 Dendrobium catenatum | reverse complement strand
GTCTCCATCGATGAATTAAGAAGATCAAGTAGAGATGGATGAAAAATGTCTTTGGCAATCTAATTATATATTTATATCATTAATTTAATAAAAATTGCTTTTGATAAAATCATAAAAATTTTACATTAAATTTTATTTTATAAATTTTTAAAATAACAATAAAATTTATAAAACTTAATAAGTTTTTATATATTCTCAAATTATATAAAACTAAGCAACAATAGGAAATTAAAATTCTTATATATAAAAAATTTAAGCTTGATGTTTAGAGTTTTCAATTTTTTAGATTACTATCAGCTGTCTAAAAAGATTCTATGTAGTAAATAAATCTTCAAAATTAATATACTATTTTGATATACAAATTTACAGAAAAGTAATATATATAATGTTATGTCATCAAAAAATTATCTTGATCGAGCACAAATCTCAATATAAATATGAATAAAAAAATTCCAAAATTAAATCCATAACCACATGAACTCTGATTTCAACAAACTTATAGTCAAGAAGAACATGTCGAAGGGAAGAACCCAACGAAATTAAAAAAATCGGTCCAAATGAGTCAAATTGAGGGACTTGATATCGACCGTCCATTGAAACACTCTCAACATGTCATTGATCTTCTTCAAATTTACTAGTCATGCTACTCCTAAAAAAATACAAATATGCCCCTCATTTAGGGGTGTGTCAATTTCGGGTCACAGATCGGGTTCGGGTCGAACCCGGAACTGAACTGGCACTATTCGGGTCAACCCGAACCCGTCGCGTTTTTTGCATACTGGTTGGTTTTGT
>NW_021400585.1:0-246 GCF_001605985.2 Dendrobium catenatum | reverse complement strand
TCCTCCTTTCTCTCTCAACCCTCAAGAATTTCTCTAGAGCTCTTTCCCTTGGAATCCCACTCTAACCACGTTCACCCCCTCTGTAAATCTTATTGAAAAAGGACTTGATTGATATCTAAAAAAGGCTCCAAAAACCTCTGAATTCAAAAGTAGCCGTTACTCCTCGTACAGTACGATTCACAATCGTACAGTATGATCTTCATAAACATCCATCGTCCTGGTACGAAGATGTACGAATAGTTCAAA
>NW_021400584.1:0-321 GCF_001605985.2 Dendrobium catenatum | reverse complement strand
TTGTAGGTGTGCAGTACCGAAATGCGAGAGAAACAGTAAAGAAACTAACAAAACTAAGCAAAAGATAACTAAATGCGCAGAATATAAAAAGAACGAAAATCAAATACAAAAAGGGGTGTAGGCATTGTTGTTATTGGATAGACTTCGTAGAAGTCAAGTGCATCCTATAACAGCAACAATGCCCTTTGCTGTTCACACTCCAGACGAGGCACTTGATACGTTTGACTCGACTACTCCCAACACACCTTAAAACAAGGCCAAATCGACTAAGGGAAATGTACTTTTAAGACCAGACTTGAGCCTAGATTCTCTATGGTTTTG